>NC_133658.1:661255803-661555803 GCF_037893015.1 Macrotis lagotis
TATGGCATAACAACCTAACGATCACCTGCAGAAAGGCAGAAATAGTGAATTCATCTGTCTCTGATCACAATGCAATAAAAATCATATGCAATATTGGGCAGGGAGATAAAGATCCAGAACTAATTGAAAACTGAAAAACCTCATTGTAAAGAATGAGTGGAACAGTGGCGGATAGGTGGCATATTGGATAAAGCACCAACTTTGGAGTCATTAGTACCTGGGTTCAAATCTGGTCTCAGACACTTAATAATTACCTAGCTGTGTGGCCTTGGGCAAGCCACTTAACCCAATTTGCCTTGCAAAAACCTAAAAAAAAAACCAAGAATGAATGGAACAACAACAAATTATGCAAAGCATTAATTAGTTTATCCTAGATAATGACAATAATGAAACAACATACCAAAACCTATAGGATTCAATCAAAGTGGCTGTCAGGGGGACATATTGCATCTTTATATGCTTACATGAATAAATTAGAGAAAGAGGGAGTCAATGAACTAAATATCATACTAAAAATTAGAGAAAGAACAAATCAAAAATCCACAATTAAATATCAAATTAGAAATTGTAAAAATTAAAGGAGAAATTAATAAAATTGAAAACAAAAAATAACTATTGAATTAATAAATAAAATCAAAAGCTGGTTTTATGAAAAAACCAATAAAATTGACAAACCTCTTGTCAATTTAATTACAAAAAGACAGAGGAAAACCAAATTGCTAGTATCTTGAATGAAAAAAGGTTGAACTCACCACCAATCAGCAAGAAATTAAAGAAATAATTCAGAATTATTTTGCCCAACTTTATGCCAATAAATCTGATAATCTAAGTGAAAATGATGAATGATTACAAAAAATATAAGTTGCCCAGGTCAAATGAAGAGAAAATTAAATACCTAAACAACCCTATCTCTGAAAAAGAAATTCAACAAGCCATCACTGAAATCCATAAGAAAAAATTCTTCAGGGCCTGATGGATTCACAAGTGAATTCTACCAAACATTTAAAGAACAATTGGTTCCAATTCTATATAAACTCTTTGGAAAAAGAGGCAAAGATGGAACTCTGCCTAACTCTTTCTATGACACCAATATGTTGCTGCTTCCTATACCAGGAAGATTTAAAAGAGAGAAAGAAAATTATAGACCTATCTCCCTGATGAATATAGATGCAAAAATGTTAAACAAAATCTTAGCAAAATGATTACAACAAGTAATCAATAGTATAATACATTTTGACCAAGTAGGATCCAACCCAGGAATGGAAGGTTGGTTCAATATTAGGAAAACTGATAGTATAATCAATTATATCAATAAAAAATCTATCAGAATTTATATGATTATATCAATAGATGATGAAAAAACTTTTGACAAAATACAGCACCCATTCCTACTAAAAACACTAGAATGTAGGGATAAATTGACTGTTCCTTAGAATAATTAGTGGTATCTATCTGAAACCATCAACAAGCATCATATTCAATAGAGAGAGGCTAGACACATTCCCCATAAGATCAGGGGTGAAACAAGTATGCCCATTATCAATACTACCATTCAATACTCTATTAGAAATGTCAGCTTCAGTAAGTAGGGAAGAAAAAGAAATGGAAGGAATTGGAATTGGGAAGGAAGAAACAAAACACTTCCTCTTTGCAGATGACATGATTGTCTACCTAGAGAATCTTGAGAAATCATCCAAAAAACTACTGGAAACAATTAGCAAGGTTTCAGGCTATAAAATAAATCCTCATAAATCCTCGACTTTTCTTTCTTTATAAGACTAGCAAGATACAGCAGGAAGAGTTGTAGAAAGAGAGATGCCATTCAAAGTAAACTCAGAAAATCAAAAACAATATCTGGGAGTCTATTTGCCAAGGCCGACTCAGAAACTTTTTGAAATAAATTATAAAACACTTCACACACAAATTAAATCATATTTAAATAACTCGGCAAACATTGACTGCTCATGGGTAGCTAGAGATAATATAATAAAAATGGCAATTCTACCTAAATTACCTGTTTAGTGCCCTACCAATGAAAATTCCCAAAAAAAAAAAAATTACTTTAATGAGTTAGAAAAAGTTTTAAGCAAATTCATATGGAGAAATAAAAAAAAATTAAGAATTTCTAGGGATTTAATGAAGAAGTACAAAAGAAAGGGGTCTTAACCCGGCCTGATCTAAAACTATATTATAAAGCTAAGAAATAGAGTGGTGGATCAGTGGAATAGACTATGTGCGATAGCAGGAAATGATTAGAGTAATCTGCTCTTTATTAAGCTCAAAGAGTCCAGCTATTGGGATAAAAATTCTCTCTTTTATAAAAAGTGCTGGGAAAATTGGAAATTAGCATGGAAGAAATTTAGATTAGACCAATATCTCATACCCTATACCAAGGGAAGATCCAAATGAATACAGGATTTAGAGATAAAAAATAATACTATAAGCAAATTGTAAGATCAAGGACTAGTTTACCTGTCAGATCTATGGAAAGTAGAGCTGTTTATGACTAAGGAAGAGATGGAGAACATCACTAAAAACAAACTAGATAATTTTGATTACATTAAAATAAAAGGCTTTTGTACAGACAAAAGCACTATAACCAAAATCAAAAGAAATGTAGTAAACTGGGAAACAATCTTTACAACTAATGTTTCTGATAAAGGACTCATTTCTAAAATATAAAGAGGACTGAGTCATATTTTTTTTAAAAAAAATGCCATTCCACAATTGACAAATGGTCAATTGATATGCAAATGCTATTTACAGATGAGAAACTCAAAGCAATCCATAGTTATATGAAAAATTGCCCTAAATTATTCCTCATTAGAGAACTGCAAATTAAAGCTTATCTGAGGTACCACCTCACACATTTCAGACTGGTCAATATGACCGAAAAGGAAAATGATCATTGTTGGAAGGGTTGTGGAAATTGTATTGTTGCTGGAGCTGTATATTCATCCAACCTTTCTAGATAGTAATTTGGAACTATGCCCAAAGGGCAACAAAATTGTGAACACCCTTTGATATAGCAATACTACTCCTGGGTCTACACTTTGAAAAGATGATGAAAAATGGTAAAAACATCACTTGTACAAAAATATTCATAGCAACCCCTGTTTTTTGTGGTAAAGAATTGGAAATTATGTAAATGTCCTTCATTTGGGGAATGGCTTAACAAACTGTGGTATATGGATGTCATGGAAAACTATTTTTCTATTAGAAACCAGGAGGCATGGGAAATCAGGGAAGCCTGGAGGGATTTGCATGAACTAATGCTGAGTGAGATGAGCAGAACCAGAAAAACATTGTACACCCTTACAGCAACATGCGGGCAATGATCAACCTTTATGGACTGGCTCTTCTATCAGTGCAACAATGAGGGACAATTTGGGGCTCTCTTCAATGGAGAATACCTTCTATATCCATACAAAGAAATGTGGAGTTTGAACAAAGACATAGGTCTATTAACTCTAATTTAGAAAAAAAATTCAAATTATTGTCTGATCTTTCTATCTCTTATACTTCATGTTTCTTCCTTAAGGATATGATTTCTCTCTGTTCACACTCAATGTAGATAATGTATATGACGGAAAAAATGTAAAGACTGACAAATTGCCTCCTGTGGGGGGGGGGAGGAAGTAGGATTGGGGGAAAATTATAAGACACAAAATAAATAAAATCTATAATAAAAAAGGAAAAAAGAAAAAGAAGAAAAGCTGTATGATTTTTATGATGAATAAAATGGGTTCAATAAAACTATATATATATATATATATATATATATATATATATATAATCAATTTAAAAAATTATCCAAATCATAACCGAATAGAGAAATGCAAATTGTAACAGATCTGAGGAAAACCCCACACCTATAAGATTGGCTAAGATGACAAAAAGGGAAAATGATCAATGTCGGAGAGGTTGAGGGAGGATTGGGTAATTAATCCATTGCTGGTGGAGTTGTGAACTGATTCAACCATTCTGGAGAGCCATATGGAACTATGCCCAAAGAGCAATAAAACTTTTCACACCCTTTGATCCAGAAATACCCATTCTAGGTCTATATATCTGGAAGAAGTCATAAAATATGGACAATGTCAAACATGTTCTAAAAATATTCATTTTGCTCTTTATGTAGTAACAAAAAACTGGAAATTGAGTGGATGGCCATCAATTGGTGAATTTTAAAAAATTATTATATATGAATATTATGGAATACTATTGTTCTGTAAGAAATCATAAATGATCAGACTCTAGAAAAGCATAGACTGAGTTACAGGATCTGATGCTGTATGGAAGGAGCACAATGAAGAGAACAGTGTACTCATTAACAATAACATTGTGAAATTATCCACCCTGATGAATGTAACTGCTCTCAGCATTTCAGTGAACTAGGACAACCTTATTAGACTAACTATAGACAATGTTATTCCCATTCATAGGAAGGAAAATAAAACTGAACAAAAAAGTATCTTCAGAATCTGATGAACACTATGTTGATTTATTTTAAAATCTCTTATGTTTTCCTATTTCTTAATACTAATTCCTCATACTAAAGCTGACTAAACATGTAAACATGTTAAACACAGAAACATATGTACAATATTAACTTGAGGGTTTGTTGCTGAGGGGAGGGGTTGGGAAGGGAAGGGGGAAGGAAAATTTGTATCATAAAAATATAAATATACATATAGATGAATGTTGAAAAACTGTCATAACCTGTATTTGGAAAATAAAGCATCAATAATTTTTTTTTTAAAAAAAAAATTAAAAATGAGTTTTTTTTAGTTTCAGGAACCATTTAGTACAATTGCAGCCTTTCATTCATATTTTCTGATAAAACCCAAGTATTATGTAATAACTCTAGCCTTGGCAATTTTCCCTGGCTCAGAATTGGTGATGACCTACAGATATACTGCCTGCATTGATGAGCTTCATATACTGGGATTTTTCCAAAGAGATAACAGGATTGAGATTAGTATCTATAATTACAGCTATAAACGATATATGAAGAAAATTAATATTAGAAATATAGAACTGCCTTGGGTTATGTACGAACTTGGGGAAATGGCTCTGATGTCCTACTCTCTCCTTGCCAAAGATTGTAATGATTTGCTCCCTAGGAGGATGGTTTAGCAGGGTAAACTTTGGAGAGGACTTAATTTTCTAGTCAATAGAGCTATAGGCATGTTAGTCTCATAAAACAATTTTCATTCCTTAATTGTGAGAGGACACAATATGCCAGATTTGGATTACCCCACTATTCTTGTATTCCCTCCTTGTGTGTCTCAATAATGTGATCTTTTCAATCCCTTCATAGCTCTTGACTTACAGTGGTGGAAGGGACAGTCTAAATAACTCATTTTTTAACACACATGTATCTATGTTAATAAACTGCAACTTTTTCATAAAAACTTGTATTAGATTCATGGTGATTTAGCTTCCCTTAAGGTCAACTGATGAGGTATAGATTTTTTGAAATGCTTTTTTACATTCTTCAGTTTTCGATATTTGCCAAATAATTCTTTTCATTTTAAAAGAAACAGTTATTAAAAGATATAACATCATTTTCACATCACATATTTGCGTCTTCAGGATATATCACATAGTATTATATGATATATATTTATGTAACGCAATTATTTGGGTATGTCGCAAATAATATTTGCTGTCAAACTGACATCTATATTTGATCAAATCTTTAGGTAATTATTGCTACTATGCTAGGTATTGTCAAGAATTAGGAAAATGCATTTCAACTAAGAGACCAAAAACTTTCCTTGTGATATTTTGTGTGATCCCTAGCATATGTTGTTAAATTTTACAAAATGTATTTTATTTCCAGTTAAATTTTGTTTACAAAAACCTTCAAATTTACATTATTGTTATTTTTTTCAGTTTGCAATTAAAGTTGTTTCCTTTCCTATGTTCCTTCTCTCTCTCTCTCTCTCTCTCTCTCTCTCTCTCTCTCTCTCTCTCTCTCTCTCCCCGCCCCTCTCTCAATAGGTTCTTTTTTTTTTTTAGTTTTTGCAAGGCAAATGGGGTTGAGTGGCTTGCCCAAGGCCACACAACTAGGTAATTATTAAGTGTCTGAGACCGGATTTGAACCCAGGTACTCCAGACTCCAAGGAGGCTTTATCCACAGTGCCACCTAGCCGCCCCTCTCAATAGGTTCTTGACCCTCTCCCTTTTCTCCTTCCTCTCTCTACGTGTTTTCTCATTCCATTTTATATTATTATCTCTGTAACTGTTTTTCAGACTCTGTCCTTGTGTGTTTTTGCATCTCTTCCTCTCATCTCTATATTTGTCTTTCTTTCAGTCTGAATGAAAATCAAACGGAAAGTCTTTAAAAAAGAAAAAAATGAAAAATACAGCATTCTGCAACCATAATTATAATTATAGCATAAAAGTAAATGGGAATTGACAAAGAGTGAAGGAAAGAATCCTCTAGGAAGATTTCCAAGGTAGAGCCAAGATGTTGGTGTGACTATAGAATTTTTCAAAGAAAAAAAAAGTCTTTTAAACAGAATCTTTACACAGATTCTAAAGTTACACATCCAAAAATGATAAAAAAAAAAAAAAAGAGTGAAAGAAGTTCTCAAATCAAGATATCCTAGAGGATATTCAGTAAAGATCTGTCTCTTCTGGGTAAAAGGGGCATATAACCTGGCATAGGAAAGATCTTACCTACAGTGTAGCACAAGTCAAGGTTGCAGCAGGCCAGCAATGAGAAGAGAAATCCCAGTTCAAAAGACATAGTTACAGTCCTGGGAATGATGGTGCAATAGACAGGACTGAGTAGGGCTACCCTAATTCATGAACAAACTGCTACATAAGCAATGCTATAGACAAGGGGTAAAAAGGCCTAGTCTAAAGGAGGGAACAAACTGCTGTATAGGCCATCTTATAGGCAAGTTGAAAGCTAGAGCTACCCTAAGGGGTGGGGGGAACACTGCAGAGGTAGCAACCTGGGCAAGTAATAAGTCAGGGTTACCTTAAATGAGGGGGGGGGGGAATCAACTGCATAAGCCATGACTTGGTAAACAGAAAACAAGGGTTCCCAAATGGGGGAAAATATCTTGGCATAGGCAAGTGATAAACCAAGGAGAAAATCCTGCCCAAACCAAAACCTAGGGACTCTAGTAAAAAAACCAACTGGAAAAGGAAAGAGACTCTTCAAAAAGCAAAATTAACCAACTTAAAGGGAAAAGAAATTAATTTAAAAGAAAAATTAACCAAGTAGAAGAAGAAATATGAAAATACTGAAGAAAATTAAATTACAAAATTTCAAATTGAGCAAATGGAAAGTAATGACTCTATGAGATATGAAGTTTTCATTAACCAAAACCAAAATGTAGAAAAAATATAAGAAAATGTAGGGTACCCCTTTGGAAGAAAAAAAACTGACTTGGAAAATAGATCCAGGAGATAAAATTTATGAATTTTTGTTCCACCTGAAAACCTCAATCAAAACACAAAAAATAGTCTGGAAAATACTTTTCTAGCACCTCTCATGGGAAACTTCCCTACTATGCAGGAAGACAAAATATTCTATGAAGTAATTCATTTCCAGAAAGAGACCTCAAAATAAAATCTCCAAGGAATATTGTAGCCAAATATCAGATTTCTCAACTAACAGAGAAAATATAGCTATCAGCCACAAAAAGCACTTTAAATATCAGGGATCATTATTTCAAATTATTCAGGACTAATCAGCTTCAACATTGAAGGAATGGTGGTTCTAGAACTTTGGATTACAGCCGAGAATCAATTATCCTGCAAAATTCAGGTTATACTTTCAGGGTAAAAGTCGAACTTTCAACAAAATGGTGGAATTTCAAAATTATCTGATAAAAAAGACCAGAATGAACAAAAAAATTCCATATTGAAAATCAAGAATCAAGAGATGAATATACATGTTAACAGAAGGAGAATACATGTTAAACTTTAATTACAAACTGTAGAAATCCTCACACAGGAAGGCAGTGCCTGTAATTCTTGAGACCTGAATTTCTATTAGGATATTCAAAAGAAACCTATTTAGAAGGAAGGTATGGCTATTTATCATTAAAGTGATGATCCTTTAAATGACTCTTTAGCTTATGAGGGTTGAATATAGGTAGAGGCAGTGTACTTAGATGGTATAGGCATTAATAGATCTTGAATGATTTTGTTTTTCATAATTTAACTAATGATGCTTCATTTATATTGGTGCTGAGGGTGGCAGTGTACTTCAAGGAACTGTACATAAACAGACCATTTAGTGATTTTTATTTCCTTGATACTTTACCCTTGGGATCTGCATTTCTATAGAGGGTACTTGGAAAAAGCGTGTAGTATAAATTAGTTGTATTTTGATAATGCTTATGGTTTTTGAGAATTATACATCTAATGGGACATTTGATGGTTTGAACAGAGAGAGGCTTTGGTATGAAGTAGCTATGAGGCAATAATGTTTATAAATGAATTGATCAATCAATTAATCAATCAATCAAAACTGGAGGTTTCAGCTTCTTTCAAAGCATGAGTATATTGTGACAGAGGTTATGGGTACCAGACAAATTTGAGATAAATGATACAACAAAAGAAGGATTATTCAAAGAGAAAATGAGGCATTAGTGGATAAATAAAACCTCGATAAGAGGCACAATTATGTATTATAGAAGAGAAAAAGAAGGGATGTTGTGAGCTCTTAATAAATCTTATCTCAACAGTTTTGGCCCAAAGAGGGATTAGCATACATAACAAATTTTAAAAATTTATCCTTTCCTACAGGGAAATAGGGAAGGGGGAAAGGGGGGAAAAAGGCAAGAAGGACTGATAAAAGGGAGGTTGATAATAAAAATTAAGGTAAAGTTAAAGTTTAAAACAAAAGTTTTAAAAAATAGTAAAAGGGGAAAGGGAGGATAAGAAAAAGGGAAAGGGTCCATAAAAGAAGGGTTGTTTGAAAGGACACAATCAGAAGCAAAACATTGGTGAGGAGGGATTTGGGGAATGGTAAAAGAAAAATATAAATGGGAGAAGATAGCATTTACTTAGTAATCATGACTGTAAATGTGAATGAGATGAACTTTCCCAGAAAACACAAGTAGATAGCAAAGTGGATTAAAAGCCAGACTCCTAAAATAAGTTATTTACAAGAAACATATTGAAAGTAGAGACATACACATAGGGTCAAGATAAAAGGCTGGAGAAGTAAATATTATGCTCCCCATGAAATTTAAAAAAAAGTGGAGGGGTAACAATTTTTTTCTCAGACAATATAAGAGCAAAAATTGATCTCCTTGGGGAGGCTAGGTGGTGCAGTGAATAGAGCATCGGCCTTGGAGTCAGGAGTACCTGGGTTGAAATCCGACCTCAGACACTTAATAATTACCTAGCCGTGTGGCCTTGGGTAAGCCACTTAACCCAATTGCCTTGAAAAAATCTAAAAAAATATTGATCTCATAAAAGATGATAAGGAAGGAAGCTACATCTTCTTGAAAGCTAGCATAGGCAATGAAGTAAAATCAATATTAAATGCATATTGAAGTAAAAATTTTAAATAAATTTTCAATGAAGAGATTGTAACAAGCTATTAATAGGATAATACATGATAATATAGTATTTATACCAGGTAGGCAAGGATGTTTCAATACTTGGAAAACAACAATATTATTGAACATATCCATAGCAAAGTTAAATAGAAATCATATGATTATAACAAAAGATGCTGTAAAAATCTTTGAAAAATATAGCTCTCATTCCTATTAAAAACACTAAAGATCATAAGTATTTAATGATGTTTACCTACTTTCATTCCAACATGGGAAAAATGATACTGATAACTCCAATGAAACTTATCATTTATTAGGTAAGTTAGAAGGAACATATATACACTAGAAGCAGGAAGGAGTTAAATTTGAAGATATATTAAAATGGAGTTAATGAATGAGAAAAGAATTTACTGGAAGAAAGGGAAAGGAAAGATAATATCAGGTAAGTTATTTTATATAAAAGAAAAAAGAAAAGGAGTTGCAATGGAATGAAAGGGAGGGAAGGTGAGAGGGAATGAGTGAAACTTTACTTTCATCAAAAGTGCTTTGGAGAAGAAATAAAGACCTTCAATTGGGTAAATACATCTTACTTTAGAGAAAAAAGGAATGGGAGAAAGGGAACGGAGGAGAGGAGTGGGGTGTAGGTGATTCAAGAGAGGCAAGATCATCATAGAAGATCAAGGATTCACTGGAGTTCTCAGCATCATCTTCCTAAGCAGAAATACAAGCAGTTCAATATGATTATGTCCCTCATAATTAGTCCTTCTCATCCACCCTCTCTATGATTCAACTCAGTCCTGTACTTGGGTCAAACTTCCTGTTCTCCTCTGGATGTTTCATCAGGAAATTTTGAAAGTCTTCTATTTCATTGAATATCCATCTGTTCACTTGAAAGAGTAGTTTTAATTTTTTTTTTGGTAGTTGATTCTTGGTTGTAATCCAAGCTATTTTGCCTTCCAGAATATCATACTACAACCCTGTGAGTAGTTAAAATAGTAGCTGCTAAGTCTTGTTTTCTCAGGCCTGTACAAATACAATACACATTTGAGGAGCGATAGGGTAACAGGAGAGGATAGACTAAATGGGGGTAGAGGAATAGAATGGAGTGAAATACAGTTATCAATAGCAATTGTATGAAGAAATATTGAAACAATCTCTCTGATGAACTTATGATAAAGAAAGCTATCCATCCCAAAGAAAGGGCTGATGGAGTCTGAATACAGACTGAAGTTTACTTCTTTTTCTCACTTTATTTTTCTTGAGGTTTCCCTTTTTTAATTGGGGGAGGTGAGAGATTTTGTTTACAACAAGACTACTGTAGTAATGTGGTTCATGGCTATACATTTTTAACCTACACCTAGTAACTTGCTTTCTCCATTTGGCAAATGAAGTGGAAGGAAGGGAGGGGATTTGAAACTCAAAGTTTTGTAAGTAGATGTGGAAAATTGTTTTTGCATGAAACTGGAGTAAAAAATAAAAATAAAAAAGAATATATCAAGAATTTAAGCTAAGAAAGTGTCTAGCAATAAAAGCAGCAATGCAGCAGTAGCGGCTTCAGGAAATTTCAGACAAGAATTTGAAAAGGGGTTGGAAAAGTGATCAGAAGTATTACAAGGAAACTTTTGCTGGCACTGAGTACAGATAGAATTGATTAGGAATGCTCTTGCATATATGCAGTTCCAGGGGGGGAGGGATAAGTGACAAGTGACCCTGATCAGAGTAAAGAACCAGGAGGAATTCTAACACTTGATGCTACAAGGAAGGAGTGATCCCTCCAATACAAAAACTAGAGCACAGATTAGGAGAGCTGTGGTCACACCTATAATAAGATACCAGCACCTTCAAATAATCAAGAACTGTTTACATCCTTACCTATCTCTGAAAACAGCAGCATAAAAAAACTTGAAGATTGGCGCAGTGCCTCTCCAGACTCAGTTGAGTAGATCTCAATTTTAAAATAAAGTTCAAAGTGAAGAAATGGACTGGGAAAATGAGCAAACATTAAGAGAACCATGACCATTGAAAAGTACTACTGTGGCAGGGAAGACCAAGCATAGACTTACAGGAAGGAATCACTGTGACAAAAGCTATAAATGAAGCTTCAGAGATAAATGCTATTTGGACCTATAACCAATAAGAATTCCTAGAAGTGTTAAAGAAATAAATAAAGGTAATAGGGAAATAAATAAAAGTGACAAAGAAAATTATGAAAAGACAATATACAGCTTGATAAAAGAAGTATCAAGAAAATATTTTAAAATACAGAATTAATCAAACCATGAGAGACATTAAAATTCACTGATGAAATTAAATACATTAAAATGAGAATAATTTGAAAAGCATACCAAAATTCATTAAATGAAAGCAGCCCATAAAAACAGAATTGGACAAACAGAAAAAGGGGTACAAAAACTCAGCAAAGAAAATAACTTTTAAAACTAGAATTGGAAAAATGAACGCTACTGGCATCATGAGATTTAAAAAAAAATAAGCCAAATTCCAAAGAAAGTAAATATAGAAGAAAATATGAAACATCACTTCTGAGAAAAAGTGCTGACCTGGAAAATAGATTGAGAAGAGATACCTTGAAAATTACTAAATAATCTAAAAATCATAATCAAAGAAAGATCCCAGACAACACATTTCAATAATTTATGAAGTAAAGCTGCCTTGATTTTTTTTGAAAATTTCATGTAGAGAGTAAAGGAGAAATGTAAAGAATCTACTGATCATCTCCTAAAAGATATTTGAAAATTAAAACTCTATTTAGTAGCATATATGAACATATATAGGTAAAGAAGAAAATATTACAGGTTGCCAGAAAGAAAAAAAAAATCAATTAAATAATTTGGATTCACACTCAGTTTTGAACAACATTTAGTGACTTCAGTGTGTGAATGTGTGTGCATATATATGCACACACACACATAGATATAGATATAAAGAAAGACAGAAATTTCAAGCATTCTTTATGAAAAGTTCAGTAGTGAATAAAAATAAATTGACATACAAATACAAGACAGAAGAGAAGCATGAAAAGGTTAATACAAAAAAGGAATCATATGGGATTACATAAAGTAAATTTAAGACATTTATATATGGAAATATAGTTCATGTAACTTCTAAGAACTTTATCATCATGGCATTTAGGAAAAAAGCATCCAAACAGAGAAGATTGAAGTATGTGGCAATTTCATTGAGATAATTTCCAATGTATGGGTGAGAATGACAGATCTAATAGGAGAAGATGGAATGAAACAATTGTTTTTACATAAGGGAGACAAGATAAAAAAGAGCTTTTAAGGAGAAGAGGAAAATGGGTGGTTGGCAGACAGTGCTGAAACTGCAGCAACATTGGAATTGGCTTAAATAGTGAAAGATAGTTAAATTTAGATACAAAAAATTAAATATATCAATATAAGTCTATTTATTATTAGTAATTATATATCTATGTCTATCTATATATGTGTATGTATCAATCCATATCTAAATCTATCTATTCATCCACTTGTCTATCTAACTATACACACTCAATTGAGTACAGAAAACCATTTTACCTAATAGGAGATAGGGATGACAGACATGAAAGAAGAATAATGAGGGAAACAACACACTGAGGAAGGTAGTGGTTAGAAACAAGACAGACTCCTGATGATGGACAAAATCAAGAGTGACTAGGATAACCAGGAAAATTAGGTAGACAGAAGTGAAATTAATGTGAATAGGAAGCTCTAATCTGTAGAATGAAATTGAATATAAAATTAAATTAAAAGTCATAATCCAACAATATTTTGCACATGAAACACCTTTGCCACAAAAAAGACACAGTGTTGAAATGATGGAAGGGAAGGGAGTATATTATGTTTTAGCTGAAGTCAGTAGTTCAGGGTGGTAATCATAGTCTAAGAAAAAAAAGAAAAATAAATTTAATTGAATGAAAATCAAGGAAAGTATACTTTACTAAAAGACAACAGTGGCATTTAAGTGTTTATTTTAAAGCATATCAATTTTCTCTCATAAAAACATTTTCATTGATTTAATATTTGAATGGGAAGCCTTCAGAAGAAATTAAAGTTATCCATATGAAAAAAAATGCTCCAAATTGCTATTCATTAGAGAAAAGCAAATTACAGCTCTAAGGTATGATTTCTCATCAATTAGATTGGATAACATGACATAAAAGGAAATATATATTTCAGAGAACATGTAAAAATAGGAATATTAATGCATTGTTGTTGAAATAGTGAACTGATTCAGCCAGTCTGAAGAATAATTTGGAAGTGTGCCCAAAGTGCTTTAAAGTTCTGTATGATTTTTGACCCAGCAATAGCATTTCTTTTTCTTTTTGTTGTTTTTTATTATTTTCTTTTCCTAAATACTTATTATTAAAGTTTTTCAACATTCATCCCTGTGTATATTTTGAAGTTACAGAATTTTCTTCCTCCCTCCCTTCCCACCCCACTCCCTTCACCCTTCAGCAGCAAACAGTCTGGTGAACATTGTACATGAACATTGTGCTTAATTTGTTTACATATTAATTATTTTGTGTATGAGGAATTAGAACTAAGGGAAAAATAGGAAGAACTGATATAGAAAAAAGTGGGCATAGTGTTTATTAAGATTCTGTTTTGTTTTTGTTCTTCATCCGAATGTGCATGCTATTTATAAGAATTGTCTCAGGGTTGTCCAAGATCTCTGAACTGCTCAGAGAAGGTGCATATATCATAGTTGATCAACTCAAAATGCTGTTCTTAATGTGTACAATATTTTGTTGGTTCTGTTTCCTTCCCTCAGCTGCAGTTCATGTAATTCTTTCCATGCTTCTCTAAGAATCTGACTATTTATGGTTTCCTATAGAATAATAGTAGTTCATAATAGTCATATACCAGAAGTTGTTCAGTCATTCTTCAATTGATGGTCAAACCCTCTAATTGCAATTTTTTGTCCCTGATTCAAATATTTTTGAACAAGTGGAAATTCTCCCATTTTTAATGATTTCTTCTGGATATACGTAAAATATTGGCTGATTGGCTGATATTGGCTATACGTATATTGGCTATATGTATATTGGATATACATAAAATTTTGGTTGATCAAAGGATATGAACAGTTTTATTGTACTTTGGGCATAGTTTCGTAACAGTATCATTTGCAAGTCTGTATCCCAAAGAGATCAAATGATAATAGAAAAGGTCCATTATGTAGAAACAATATTTATGGCAGTTCTTTTTTCAGTTGAAAAGAATTGGAAATTAAAGGGAAGGTCATCAATTTGGTAATGATTGAACAAGTTGTTGCATATACTTGTGATGGCTATTACTGTGGTAGTAGAAATGATGAACATGGAGCTTTCAGGAAAAAAAAAAAACCCATGGCAAGACCTAATTGATTTATACCCAAAGTAAAAACAATGAGATTATTATGCAAAGTAACAATAATGTAATGAGGTCAACTATGAAAGACTTGACAACCCTGATCAATACAATAACCTAAGATAACTATAAAGAAATTGAGATCAAAAAAGAAAATTAATTAGCTAGAAAAACAAGTTGAAGTATTATTTTCTTCCCTTTCTTGTTTTACTATAATAAGTCTAATATGGAAAGGTTTTATAGGATTTAGAACTTATAACTAATATCATGTTGCTTGCCTTCCTAGTGGATGGTGAACAGGATGGAGGGGGGGAGAGAGAATTCAGAATTCAAAATGCAAAAGAAAATATTAAAAGCAAATTATAAATATTTGATTTTTAAAAATAGAAAAAATAAATAAATGGTAAAACTTTCTCTTTTTTAACTTAAGTCCGAATCTTAACACTGAAAAAAACAGAGAATGGTTTTATAAATTTTAAAATTCTTCTACAGAAATTAGTGATTTATCTGATTTTTAAAGTAGCAGATTTACATACATAAAGATAGTCCATTGTGATAGGATCTGGCAAAACTTATGCTCTGAAGGCTAATTTTTTGAATCTCAGTTTTATCTTCACTCTTTCATGGGAATTAGAATGTCTAAGTTGACAGAAAATTCCATTCCAGAATTTTATCACATATGATTCTGAGCTCTCAAGGGTTGTTTTAACAGAGTAGTTTTAAGCCATGCTATTTTTTTTATAAAAGGTGTTTAGTATAGTTGTAGGGACAGAACCAACTTCCATAACTGGGAAGAGTCACATCAGCAGCAGAGCTGTCACTATGTAATGAGTTCTTTAGCCCTGGTGGACCATGAGACCAAGAATAATGCAAAATGATCTGAGTGATATGTGACATATTCTTCCTCTACAATGGCTTTAATAGACTTGTGGAAAGAGAAAATATCGTTTGCTGTAAAACTTTTGACCACCTACAATTATTACACTAACTTAGGCATCCTGAATGAAAGACTGAGCTAATAATCAAGAATTTACTTAGTTCCAAAAGAAACAAATCATACAGTACCAAAACCAAGATTAAAATTATTCTTTGTCATTTACTTATTGATTCTATTATAATTAATTGATTTTGTTCTGTAACTGCTTAAGTCATAGTTCTTTATCTCTAAATTTATTCCAGAATTCGGTTGAGCTGTAATGGGTGAAATTCAGAAATCTAGCTCTCTAAATAATTACTGTTCTTCTCTTGCCTCAAGTAGTTCTACTAACATTGGAGTATGTGGCTTGTAATGAGAAAGTAATATCTTTATACCACCAAGTTATCCTTCAAGTCTGTCTAATTTACTCTCCAAAGAAGATATGATCATCATTTATGGGTGGAATGACATAATAAATGCAACATAGTCCCATGAAGAATGGAAAGGGATTTTTCCTACTCCTATACCTAAATTACAATCTATCAATTTGTTCTTTACATTTCAGCTATATAAATCATATTGTGCTCAATCCTGTGATGTCAACTACCTTGTGATGTTAATTGTGCTGTAGTTCCCAAAATATATAGAAAGAAGTTATTGTTTACCTTGACATTTTTTTACTGGAAATTGAGTCAGCCTTTGACCCATCTGATCCTTAGACTGCTTACCCTTATAATACAATATATTTTGCTTGGAGAAATATGCCTTAGTTTACCATTTTATGAAATTTCATTCATGGCAATACTCATGCAGAAATTAAACCACATGACATAGGAAGATTGGAAATATTTAGAATGATGAATCAAAAATTATCTCCAAAGAGTGAAATGAAAATGTATAATTTAAATTGTTTTTATCATTACCTAGAATATTTCTAAAGTATAAAATGATTGTAAAATCATATCATGAAGATAATTCAAGACAATATTTTAACATGTGATAGAAGATAAAGTAGGGAATTTCTGAAAAGAATCTGAAAACATCAAACTTACATCTAATACTTAGTGATCTAAAGGTAGTCATAGATGAAGATGGTAAATATATTTGAAAATAGATGTCAAAAACCTGAATTTTACACAGAAATCTTCTGACTATATAAAATGTACAATATTTTTTCTCCAAAAGATAACCAGAAGCCACCAGCTGTGATAAGAACTGAAGGACACTTAAAAGTCAAGAATATTTTGTTTAATAAGTAATAAATTCTGAATTAATTGTCTATAAGTTGCTAATCAAGAAAACAAGCAAACTAAAAAGAATAGGGATCAAAATAAACTAATTATGATATGAAAGTATGCAAAAGGCACTAAAGTTAACTCAAGGAACTAAACACCTCTCCCTCTATAATCTATTTGAAATATTTGATACTTTTATTGGAAAAATGGAAAATAGTATTTTAAAAATTCCAAATAGTTTGACCTTGATTGTCATCATTTGAAAAAAATAGTTTAGTCAGTATAGAATAAATAAAACAATGAGAAGAGCCCTAAGGAACCAAAAATCACCTTAAGCTACAAGTTTTGTGTTATGAAGTAGAAATAGGTGATAGAAAAATATATATGGAGGAAGAGAGTTGGGACGTTTATTGTATATTTCATACAAAATATATATTGGTAATATAAAGGTTTTTTTTTTTAACACTATGCAAGAGAATGGCAGAAGACAACAAATCTTGCCTAATTTGTAAAGGAATAGAAATAGTAACAATAAAAATTCTGCATAAACATACAACAGAGCAATATGATCTCCTTAATAAAAGAAATAGGAAGGAAATAAAAGACCAAAAATTGAAGAAGATTGTAATGTATCTTTAATGTATTTCATCATTAGTGACGAAAAATTCATCTATTTAGATTCTCTTTCTTAGACCCTGATATGTTATTGGAAGAACTGGCAATTGAAAAGAGATATTTGAGCAGAAATCTGTGCTGGAAGTAGCATCTTAAAATCATTGGAATATAACTTCATAAAATATTTCTTAGAGAAACAAAATAATAGACAAATTATATAATTTGCACATCATCAAAATAGAATTTATAAGTACACCAAAGTTGAAGTGAAGGAACAGGTACTGATGCCTAAACCTACTTTCATATCTTTACATAAAATATTTATGAGAATCATCTACTACATTCTTATGAATTAAATGCTTTCCTCCAAAAGAAAAATACATAGTTTATTCTTATCTGATGTATGATTATTAGAAAATATGTTCATTTGACTTAGAACATATTTTTCATTTGTAAATTTTTCTATACTGTATCTTCAGTAACAATTTTGAAATGAAACTTTGAATAAAGGAAGAAAACAGTCATGCATTCACAAACTATTTTCTGATAATCTATTCATATGTAACCATACAGTGTAATGACATATATAGATAATTCAATTATTCTCATTGAATTTATATTTGCTTGATAACAGAATTTCATTTAGCAGGGCAAAACATAACTTTCCCTCTAAAAGAATAATTTTTGTATATGAAATTTTAATAAAAGATTCCCAATAAATTTAACCACATATATGATTTCTTAAAGATCATCTACATAGTAAAATTAAGAAGTATATCAGAAACAACATATCACCATACATGATCACTGTGGCAATGAATAATATTATATACCAGATTCAGAAGGGGGAAAATCCTTTTTGATGGCAATGATTTGTTTTCAAATATTGTTTTATTTATCTTATCAGTATTAAAAACATCATAGATCTGTCTTGATGACATCCTAGGTTAGTCAACAGAGTATGCAACAACTCATAACGAAAAACTTTACAATATACTAAGAAATCTTTTTACCCAGAATACAACTATATAAATGCAATTTCATGACAATTAATATGTATGTGTTTATTGTGTTTTTATCTTGTTTGTGCATGCATACAAAATAACTATTTATATTGTGTATTTACATGTTTTTAATATGTATATATCTAAAATAAGCACTACACATGGATAGTAAATGAATAAATGATTGAAGAAATAAGCCTGGATTGAATTTGAAATTTGTGCAATTCAGTCAGTGATACTGAATGTTATTACTTTGTGTAAATATGCATCCTTTTTACTACAAATGTTGCACTAGTGATACCATATGATTATGGAACTTGGATCAGCACTTTGTATTACATATCATATTGGATAGCCTAAAGTGAAAGGAGTGAATGAAAAGCCACAATAACAAAAACTTATTAGTAAATTAGTACATGTCAAGCACTGTGATAAGCATAGGAGTTAAAAATAGAAAAAAATATAACCTCTAATATTACAGAGTTCCCATTCTAGTTTTCCTTTTTTTGTATTTTATTTTATACATGACCACCCTGGTTACGTGTAAAAACAAGTTTCAATATTCATTTATAAAACCTTGAATTCTGAAATCTCTCCTTACCACCCAACTCACTCTGCCTCATTGAGAAAGTAAATAATTTGATATAGGTTAAAAAAGTGCAGTCATGAAAAACATTACCATAGAATTTATGGATTAAAAATAAACATAAATCCTCCTCCCCCCAAAAAATTAGAGAAATCTCAAGAAAAATAACATCAAAATATATGCTTCAGTCTTTATCAGTTTTGTCTTTGCTATGCATCATATTCTTCATTATAAATCCTTCAGAGTTCTCTTAGATATCATTATTGCTGAGTAAAGATAAGTCATTCATTGTTGATCATCGTACAACACTGTTGTTACTTTGTACATAGTACATTTCCCATTCCATCTGGTCATGTATGTTTTTTACTGAGCATCCTGTTCTTCATTTATTATAACAAAATAGAATTTCATCTTAATCACAAATCACAGTTATTTCAGGCATTCTCCAAATGATAGGCATTCCCTCAAATTCCATTTACTTATTGACAGAAAAGAGTGGTCATAAATATTTTCATGCAGAGTTCCTTTTTATACTGTTTTTATCTCTTCTGGAATATAGATTCCAGGAGTGACATTTCTAGGTTACAGGATAGAAACTGTTTGATAGCCCTTTGGACATATTTCCCAATTGCTCTATGGAATTATTGAATCATTTGACAACACTTTCTACAATGCATCAATGTCTCATTTTCCCTACATGTTTTTAACCATTTGTCATTTTCACTTTATGTTCTATTAGCCAAACCAATAGGTATGTGGCTGTACCACAGAATTATTCCAAACCCCATTTCTCCTATCAATAGTGAATTTGGACATTTTTTGACTTAATTATTTAAGAATATAGCATTGATTTGCTCCTCTGATACTTGTTCATATATTTGATGATTTTTAACTTGAGGAAGGCTCTTATTTTTAATAAATTTGACTAATTTCATTTTGTTTGAGAAATGATGTCTTTATCAGAGAAACTCATTTTCCTATTGAAGTTACTATTGCAGACTATATTTCCCTCCATCCTATTCCTCTAACTCCTATTTATTCTTTTCTCTCTCCTTTCACTCTATCCCTCATCAGAAGTATTTAATATCTGCATACCTCTTTGCACCATCTTTCCTTCTCTAGATGACCTATTCCCCTACTCCATTCTCCTATCACTTTTGGACACCTCTATGAGCTACATTGAAATGAAAGTAAGGTTCCCTCATTCTCCTGAACTTCTGTCCTCTTCCATTGCAAAACCTTTTTATGTGAAATAATTTCACCCATTCTACCTCCCTCACTCATCATTCTACCAGTTCATTTTTATCTCACCCATTACCTCCATCTATTTGATATATTATCCCTTCATATTTCTCTCCCACTTGTATATATATTCTCCTTCTAACTGTCTTAATAAATGAGAAAGTTGATGAGTTATCAGTATCTTCTTCCCAAAGAGGAATATAAGCAGTTCAGCATCATTAAGCTCCTTGTGATTGCCTTTCCTTTTTATCTTTCTATAAATTGATATTTGATTTTTCCAAATGCAAGAAATGAAATTTTCTGAACATTTATATCTATATGTGTATGTGTATGTATATATGCATAATTTTTTAAGTTACATAATTTCCTTTCAGCATCCCTTCCCACTGCCTTTCACCTCAATGGGGAACAGTCAGGGTAATATTATACTTACACATTTCATTCTAAAACATGTTTAGAGATTAGTCATTTTCAGTATGAGAAATTGGGAATAAGGGAAAGGAATACATGAGAGAATTTTTTTTTAAATTAAAGACATGTTCATCAGTTTCTGTAGGTCTTTTTTTGGTTTTGTTGTTTTGTATTGTTTTCTTCCTTTGGGATAGGGATATCATTGTCCATAGGGTTGTCCTACCTCTCTGAAATGCTGAGAGCAGGTGCATCCATTGAATGTGATCAACCTACAATTTTGTTGTTAATATGCAGAATATTCTCTTGGTTCTGCTTCCTTCATTTAGCAACAAATCCTGCAATTCATTCCATGCTTCTCCAGAGTGCAATCATTTTTGGTTTCCTGTAGAACAATAGTATTCCATAACATTCATGTACCATAATTTGTTAAACCATTCCCTAATTGATGGGCATTCCCTCAATTTTCAATTATTTGCCTCTACAAAAAGAGCTGCTTTGAATATTTTAATACATTTACCTATTTATTTTAATTTTCTTATTAATATAGGACTTTTATTGGAACTGCTGGGTCAAAATGTATGCTCAGTTTCATTGCTTTTTGGGTACCTCCATAATGTTTTCTAGAATATTTGGTTCAGTTCACAACTCCACAAGCAATGCATTCAAGTCCCAGTGCTCACACAAACTCTCCAACAATGATCATTTTCCGTTTTTTTGTCATCTTAGCCAGTCTGATAAATGTGAGGTGGGTTTTTATAGTTGTTTTAATTTTCATTTCTCTAATCAACAATGATTTGGAGCATTTTTAATATTATTATATGTATAATTTCTCATTTGAAAACTGGCTGTTCATAAATTTTGCCTGTTTATATATTTAGACAATGACTTGTAACCTTTTAAATTTGATGCAGTTGTCTGTATATTTTAGAAATGAGACCTAATAAAGCACCCCTAGCTGTGAAAATTGTTTCCCAGCTTTCTATTTTCCTTTAATTTTGGCAGCAATGATTTTATTAGTGCAAAACCATTTAAATTTGATTAATTTCTTTTTCAATTTATTATGTACACTCTTTCTTGATCATAACCCTTACTATAGCTCTGATAGAGTATTTCTTGGTATATTAATTTTCTATGATGTCTCCTCTTTATATCCAAATCCCATACCTATTTAGACCTTTTTGGGGGATAAGGTTTGAAATGTTAGCCTATGGCTAGTTATTGCCAAAATATTTTACAGGTTTTTTTTTTTTTTGTCAAATCATGAATTTGACAATTTTTGTCAAATAGTGAGTTCTTATCCCAGAAGCTAATGTCTTTGGGCTTATCAAGCAGTAGGTTATTGTTTTCAGTTACTACTGATTCTTTTAAACTTCTCCGAATTCACTGATTCACAACTCTATTTTATTTCTTAATCAGTATCAGGCAATTTTAATCACTGCCACTTTAAAGTATAACTTTAGATCTGGTAGAGCTACTTTCCTTTATAGTATTTTTTTATCCATTCTCTTCATTTTCTTGATCTTTGTTTGCTTCAGTTGAATTAACTTAGTATTTTTCTACCTCAGTAAAATACTTATCTGGTTTTTTGTTATGGTAGTTAATAAATTATTTAATTTGGATAGAATTGTCATTTTTATTATATTAGCTTGAATTAACCATGAGGGACTGACATTTAACCAGTTGTTTATATATGACTTTATTTGGGTGAGAAATGCTTTGTAATTTTGTTCATGCACTTTCCGAGTTTGTCTTAGGAAATAGTTTCCCAAATATTTAATGTTTCTGTAATTACTGTAAATGGAATTTCTCTTTCTATGTCTTCCTCTTGGGCTTTGCCATTCAAATATGGAAATGTTGATGAATTACGTGGGTTTATTTTATGTCCTGCTTCTTTGCTCAATGTGTTAATAGTTTCAAGGAATTTTTTAAGATGGTTTTTCTCAGGTTCTCAAAGAATACTATCATATCATCTGCAAGGGTGAAAGCTTTGCTTCCCCATCCCACTTCTGATTCCTTCAATTTCTTTGTCTTTTCTTGTTACTAAAACTAATATTTCTAATATTATATTGAATAGTAATGATGATAATGGGTATTCTTTTTTTCCCTCTGGATCTTACTGGAAATAGTTCTTGTTTATCCCCATTACATATAATATTTGGCAGTGATTTTAGATAATATACTTGCTAGTTTAAGGAAAACTGCATTTATTCATATCCTTTCTAGTGTTTTTAATAGGAATGGATATTGAATTTTATCAAAGTTTTTTTTCAGGATCTATTAAGATATATGATATTATTTCTGGTGATTTTGTCTTTGATATGATCCATTATGTTGTACATTCTCCTAATATTGAACTACCCCTGCCTACCTGACTTAAATCCAATCTGATCATAGTGTGTTATTGTAATAATAACTTGTTGTAATCTCTTTTCTAAAATTTTGTTTAAGATGCTTGCATTGATCATTAAGGTGATTGGTCTATAATTTTCTTTGTTTTATTTCTTCCTGATTTAGGTATCAGCACCATGTTGGGGTCATGAAAGGAATTTGACAGAATTGCTCTTTTTTAAAATAGTTTAGGTAGAATAGAAATTAATTGCTCCTTTTGTTTAGTAGGATTCACTTCTAAATTCATCTGAACATGGAGATTTATTTTGGGAGGGTATAGTTTATTGATGGTTTCTTAAATTTCTTTTTTCTGAAATGGGGTTATTTAAGTATTTTATTTCCTCTTCTGTTAATCTGGGCAGTTTGTGGTTTCATAGATATTCATCCATTTCACTCAGGTTATCAAATTTATTCATGTATAGTACAGCAAAGTAGCTCATAATTGTTTCTTTAATTTCAGCCTCATTGATAATTTACCCTTTTTATTTTTATACCAATAATTGGTTATCTTATTGAATCAGATTAACCAAAGTTTTTTTCTATTTTATTAATTTTTCTTAAAATCAACTTTTAGTTTTATTTATTAAATCAATGTTTTTTTTTTGCTTTCAATTTTATTAACCTCTCCCTTGATTTTCACATTTCTAATTTGGTATTTAATTGAGGATACTTAGTTTGGTTTTTTCCCCCTAACTTTTTTAATTATATAGTCAATTCATTGATCTCTCCTTTTTACCTTTTTATGCTTTACTCGATTCTTGTATTTGAAGATCAAATTTTCTGTTCACCTCTGGTTATTTCAGCAAGAAAGTTTGAAAGTCCCCAATATCATAGAATGTGTATCTTTCCAACTGAAAGAGCATGTACAATTATGCTAGATAGTTAACTGTTGGTTGTAATTGAAGGTCTCTTGCCTTCCAGAATACTATATTCCATGTTCTAGTACTCTTTAATGCTGAGGCTGCTAAATCTTGTGTTATCCTGATTTTGGCTCTATGATATTGGAGGCTGCTTGCAATATTTTCTTCCTAGCTCATATTCTAATTGGGACACATACATTCAGTAGGATACTTCAATGGTATGTAGGATGGAAAAAATCCAGAATCCTAAGAGTTAATCTCCAGGGTAGATAATCAATTCTGTGAGTCCTTAATATTTGTTTAATTTCTTGTCCAAAGAAGCAACTCAACACACATTGAAAGGGTCATTGTGGGTAAAAAAAATGTGTTCTAATTTAGTGCAAACTCAATCTAGGTCCTTCATTGTTAAATTGTGTTTATGTGGGTTTCAAAACATTTATAATGATGATATATAAAAAAGTAATATTTAAGGAAATTTAGTGAAAATGGACATAGTTCAGTCATACAGTGAGATAGATGGACACTCTACTCAAGTGCTCAACTAATGCCAATAAAAATGGGAAAAAAGACCTAGAAGTTCACCAGCACATTAAATGAACCCTTTCTGAAAGATCTATAAAAGAAGATGAAAAAGAATAGTACCAAATAACAAAAGACACTGGATCTGAGATGGCATCAATAGAAAGAGAGTATCTACATTTATAAGATCATCCTTTTATTGATGTATTGACATATATTTAGATTAGGTTTCTAGCATTAAATCCCTCCCTAAGCATAAATTTGTCTGACTAGTTCAAAATTTTCCTCTTCTTAGCAAATAAATAAATATTAAAAAGTACCTGATAGATGAACATTTATTTTTATTATTTAAGAATACATGTTTATAGTAGAATACATTAGTATCCTACACTTTCAATCAGAAAAGTCATAGATCCAATCTAGCCTCAGAAATTACTAGTTATGTGAGACAACTTGTCTTATTACTACAATGTAAATAAGACCTACCTCAAAAAGTTATTATAAAATTCAAAAAGAATACACTGGAAAAGCATGTCTAATGCTTAAGAATTTTATTTTAGTAAAATTGATTAATTTTTAATTGAAATAATTATCATCATTAATAATAATCACAAGTGATCATAGTCGTTAAAAACATCCATGAAAATATGCTTCATTACCTTGTAGAAATAAAACGGCCAAGACTCTGAATTTGCTTAATCTCTACTTGCTGATATGGGGTTTGCAAGGTAGTAGTTCCCTCAGAAATATGCTCAAGTTCCATGAAGGAATGTAAAATTTCTCCATTGATTCAAATTCTTTCCCCAAATAGCTAGAAGAATGTTGGGGAAATCCATAGGAATATTTAACAAAAGTTTATTGCTTATTTTTAGAATATATCAGTGTTGTAGATTTGTTTTTAAATATCTGGAATGTCTTCCTACATTGGTTTTAGTTTATAAACAGTTTCTTTGAAAAGAAGAAAGTTCTTGACCTTTTAAAATAATTACCTGTATAAAACTACTTACTGCACCTTTACCAAAATATTCAGCATGGTAAATAAATACTTTATCTCTGTTTTCCAAAAGTATTCAGCATTTATAGGAGATAGAGCTTCCATTACGCATTGCAAGTTTTTGCATTTTCTTTCCAATTTTTTTTTTTATTTCCTGCTCAAAATATCTTCTGGCAAACATCCTGGTATTTGATGCAAAGACAATCTCAGTCACCACATCATGAATAGAAGACTAAGGTATATAAAACTATAAGAAGGAAACACTCTCTGTTACACTCCATAAATTTCTTGGAAGCTGACATATAATGTGTTAACAAAATTCCATGGGCAAGAAAAAGCCAATCCCAGGAGAACCTGCAGAATATAGATGACTCCAATAAATGCTTTGCCAGTGCACAAAATAGTACATTGTCAGCATTAATTCTACACTCTAGAACTTTATAACCATTTTATATATTCCATGCATTCTGACTGCTTTTGTGATTGTCTTTTTTCCCTTTGCAATATCTCAGGGATATGCACAATAAAGAAGATTTCACCTTCAAAATGAATTTTGCTTAAAGATGAAAAGAGAAATAAAATATATAAGCTTATAACCCAGTGACAATATATTAACACTTATGTGAAATTATATATATATATATATATATATATATATATATATATATATATATATATATATACATTTTAAAAGAATGGGACTATTTTAAAACAACTGGAAATGCATGTGTGTTCTTATATATGTACACACATGCCTTTATATATTTTGGGGAATATGTGTTTGTAGTTTCTAACTAAGAGCAGGGTTTCTTACTTTGATTGCCATTAATTATTACAGCAGAAACTTAAGAAAACCTAATCTAGATACTAAAATGCTTCTGAATCAATTTAGATGAAAGAGAAAATTAACTACACTATTTCTCAATGATTACTTATAAATTCTGTTATTATTACCTTAACTATAAAGGTAATACACATGCACAAATATATGTTTAAATTATGAATATATTAGCTATCATTAAGCCAGTGGTTCTGCTCACTTTACTCAGCATCAGTTCTTTAAGTATTTTCAGGTTTTTCTGAAATTTGCATACTCATTTATTATAGCATGACAATATTCTATTTTATTCATAAATCACAAATTGTTCAGTGAAACCCAAATGATGGGCATTCCCTCAATTTCAAATTTTCTTAGGAAAAAGGACTGTTAGGAAAATTCTTGTTCATGTGTGTCTCCCCCCCCCTTTTTTGATCCCTTTGGACTACAGATTGAATATTTTTATTGCTGAATTAAATGAGATATATAGCATTATTGTCCCTGGACATAATTCCAAATTGTACTTCAGAATGTTTGAACATGTTCACAAATCCACTAACAATGAATTAATTTCCATGTTTTGCATATTTCCTCCACCACTTATCATTTCCCCTTCCTTTCACATTAGCCAATCTGATACATATGAGATGGTACCTCAGAATTGTTTTAAATTGCATTTCTCAAATAATAATGAAATAGAACTTTTGACAATAGATAGCTTTCTTCATCTGAAAACTTTCTGTCCATGTTGTTGACCATTTATTAATTGGGAAATGACTAGTAGACTTATAAATTTATGAAGTTCAATATTCTATACTTTATAAATGGGGCCTTTATCAGAAACACTGGCTCCAAAAATTGTTTCCCAGCTTTCTGTTTTCCTTCTTGTTTTCATTGTATTAGTTTTGGATTATAGAAAACTTTTCAATTTAAGATGACCAAAACTTTTTATTTTGCTTGTTAAAATGTTTCCTTATCTCTTCTCTTAACATAAATTCTCCTTATCTACATGGCTTCTAATTGGCTTATGGTATCATTCTTATTATATAAATCATGTACCCATTTTAACCTTATCAATGTATATATGAGATGTTGGTATTTACCTAATTTCTTCCATACTATTTTAAAGTTTTCCCAGCAGTGTTTGTCAAATATCCTTGACTTTTGTCAAAGTCATTGTGTTATCAAACAGTAGATAATTATAACTATTTACTACTTTGTCTTATAAATTCTATTCAATTGATTCATCTCTTTTTATAAGCCTATTCCAAATTGTTTTACTAACTCCTTCTTTACAATATACTTTCAAATCTAATGCACACACAAACACATCCACAAACATATATATGTACCAACATCCATTGAAGCTTTTTTCATTAATTTCTTTGATATCTTTGATTAATTTTTCTTTCAGATAAATTAATTATTAAGTTTTATAGCTCTATGAAGCAATTTGGGGTAATTGAGCATATGGCATTGAATAGACTAATTTAGGTAAAATCATCATTTGCATCATATTAGCTCAATCTACTCATGAGCAAGGGATATTTTAAGCAGTTGTTTTAGATCTGACTTATTTGTGTGGAAAATATTTTGTAATTATATTCATATAGTATTTGGGTTTGTCTTGGCAGGTAGGTTCCCAAATATTTTTATGTTGTCAATTGTGTGTTTTAATGGAATTTCTCTTTTTTAATCATTTGGTTCTGGCATGTTTTTGTTAATATATATAGTAATTCTGATGATTTGTTTGGTTTATTTTATATCCTGCAACTTTGTTAAAGGTATTACTTATTACAAGTAGCAATTTTAAATGAATTCTCTAGTATTCTCTAAGAATACTGTCATATCATCTGCAAAGAGAATTTTGTTTCACACCATTCATTCTAATTCCTTAAATTTATTTTCTTTCACTTATTGCTAAAATAAATATTTCTAGAACAATAACAAATAATAAAGATGATAACATGCATCCTTGCTTCATCCCTGATCTTATAAGGAATAGTATACCCCATTTAGAATTACATCAAATTTATAAGATAATGTCATTTCCCTTTGATAAATGATTGAAGGATATGAACAGATAGTTTTCAAATGAATAAATTAAAGATACATATGTAAAATTCAAATGAAAAATTGCTCCAGACCACTATTGATTAAAGATGCAAATTAAAACAACAATGAGGCATCATCTCCCACTTATTAGATTAGCCAAGATGAGAAAAAGGGAAGATGATCAATGTTGGAGAGGTTGTGGGAGGATTGGGACATTGATGCATTGCTGGTGGATTTGTGAATGGATCCAACCTTTCTGGCAAGCAATATGGAACTGTGTCCAAAGTGCAATAATGCTGTACATAGCCTTTGACTCAACAATTCCAATTCTAGGTCTGTATGAAGAAGTAATTATAAAAAAATGGAAAACGTTCACTATGTTCCAGCTCTTTTTGTAGTGGAAAAGTATTTGAAATTAAGGGAATGTCCATCAATTGGGAATGGCTAAACAAGTTATGGTATATGAAGTCTATGGAATACTATTGTTCTTTAAGAGACCATAAAGGATATAAATCAACAACATTATGAGAACAACCTTGATGGAAGCAGTTCCTCTCAGCAGTCCAGAGAGCTAGGACAAATTGTCAAATTGTATTTGACTAGGTATATACTATATTATCTCCAACCAGAGGGAAAAAACAAGACAAAACCAAACACAAAGGAAAAAGCCCATCTGAATCTGATGAAACTTTATACAAATTATCTCTTATATATCTCTTCCCCTTAATCCTAATTCCCCATGCCAAGAATTACTAATTTGAAAATATGTTTAAAAGTATGTATGTAAAATGCTAATCTGACTGTTCCCTACTGAGGGAATGGGTTGGGAAGGGTGGGGTGGTGGTGGAAGAAATTCTGTAAATTAAAATTATGCATGTGCATATGGATGAAAATTAAATAAATAAATTAAAAAATAATAGTATATGCCATTACATTTGCTAACAGATTTAGATAAATGCTGTTTTTCATTTTAAGGAAAATTTTTTCTATTTTTATTCTTTTCAGTATTTTTAATAGGAATGTATGCTGTAAATTGGTTTGTAAAAAGTGTTTTTCATCACCTACTAATAAAATTAATGTCTGTTAATTTTTTTTATTAAGGTGGTCAAATAATAATAATGATAGTTTCCTTTATCTTGAATCATCATTGCATTCCTGGCAAAATTCCTAGCTGGAAATAGTGATTTATCCTTGTATTCACTTACTGTTATTTCTTTCCTAATATTACATTTAAAATTTTTGGATTACTATTATTGGGGGAATTGGTTTATAATATTGTATCTCAATTTTGGTTCTTCATGCTTTAGAGATCAGAGCAGTATTTGTGTTCATAAAAATTAATATGGTGAGACTCCTTTGTCTATTTTTCGCAAAAAGTTTTTACAGCATTGGAATTGTTCTTGACATATTGGTAGAATTCTCTTGTGAATACTTATTGCCCTGCAGATTTTTTCTTAGGGAATTCATTGAGGTCTTGTTCAAATTCTTTATCTGAAACAGTGTTATTTAAATATTTTATTTCCTGTTATGTTAATCTGAGCGATTTGCATTTTTCTAAACATATAATCATTCCATATATATGTATATATATAAACATATATATACATATATATATATATATGTATATATATATATGAAACTAACATACAGTTAAACAAGGCATCCCTGAATTTTTAACTTAATTAATTTCTCCTGTTGCTAGTGAATTCACCCTTATTATTTTTGCTAGTCTATATTTTTGCTTTTGCACATTTTTTTAGGTAAAATTAACTAAACATTACCTATTTTTGTTCTTTTATTTTTTTTATAAAACTTACTTAGTTTTATTTAACAATTGGACAGCTTTCTTATTTTTTTAATTTTATTGATTTCCCCTTTGAGTTTCAGATTTTCCTAGTTAGTATTTTATATGGCATTTTTCAATTGTCTTTTTTGTAAACTTTTTTATTTGCATGTTCAAAACATTAAATTTCCCTTTCTCCAATTTATTCATATATATATATATATATATATATATATATATATATATATATATATATATATGTATGTATATACTGATATAAAATTTCCCCTAATAGCTGTATTCCATTCGGTTGTATCCCACAAGTGTGAGTATGTTGTCTCATTATTGTCATTGTCTTGGATGATATTTTTATTTTGTTTTGATTTGCTATTTGACCCACTCATTCTTTCAGTTTAAGTAATCTAGATTTCAATTAATTTTAAGCAATTTTTCCATTTTTAAAATTATATTCCATATTTATTTCATCATGATCTGAGAAAGATGCATTTAGTATTTTTCCATTTCTCTATTTGAAAGAGAGTTTTTTATTCTCTAATACTTGATCGGGTTTTTGTGTGTGTGTGCAGGTGCTATGTAGCAATGAGGAAAAGGCATAGCTTTCTACCTACATTCAATGTTTATCATATATAGCTTTTCTAAAATTCTATTCACCTTCTTCACTTCTTTCTTTTTTATTTTGTGTTTAAATCCATCATATTCTGAGAGATTGTTGATGAAGTTGCCTACTAGTATAGTTTCACTATTTCTTCCTGTAACTAACTTATATTGGGTATTGATACTAATTCCTTTCCTCTGGTAGCTTATAGCAAACTGTAATTTCCTTTAATTAAGTCTACTTTTGCAACTGCTTTGGCTGAGATCAGGATTGCTACCCTGCTTTTGTTTGTTGTCTTGGCCAAAGCCAAACATATTTTACTCCAGTCTTTTAAGACTATATACACTTTGGGGGTGGCTAGGTCGTATAGTGGATAGAGTACCAGCCCTGAAGTCAGGAAAGCCTGAATTCAAATCTGGCCTCAGACACAGTAATTACCTAGCTGGGTAGGCTTGGGCAAGCCACCTAACTGCAAATTAAAAAACGCTAAAAACTTAACCCTAAATTAAAAAAAAATGTTTATATACACTTTGAAAGAATATAGTGTAGGATTCTAGGTTGCTTTTTTTTTTTTGATTCACTCTGCTATCCACTTTCATTTTATTGGAGACTCCATCTCATTCACATTCACTGCTATGATTGCTAACTTTATATTTCCTTCAATCCTATTTCTCTCCATTTTTGATTTTTCTCTCCATTCACCTTATATCTTTTTAAAATATTTTGCTTTTGACCAACAGCTCCTTCATTTTTCCCCTTCCGTTTTTGAGGAACCACAATTATCTTTCCCATTTCTCTATTATGTCTGCCCTTCCTTCAATCAACCCCTCCTTCCCTCCTTTTCCCCTCTTTCCCCTCTTATTCCCTTTTAAAGTAAGAAGAATTTATAAACCTAATTGGGAAATATTTTATTCCCTTTTTGAGTCAAAATTGTTGAGAGAAAATTCATAAACCTCATCATTTCTCTTCTTTTCTTCAACTATAAATGGTCCTTTATTGCTTTTCATGTGAATATATAATCCATTATATTTATTATTTTTAATAGTATCACATTATACTTAACCTATATGAACAAATTCTGTATAACTATACTCTTTCTGTTCTAAGAGAAATACAGTTCTCAAGAGTTGCAAGCATTATACAACTACAGTAAATGCAATTTGAAATGTACAACCTATATAAAGTTATATGCTTCCATGGGGAAGGCAATAGAAAGGAAGACAGTGGAAAATTGTGGAACACAGAAGCTGACAAAAGGTGGAAACTATCTTTGGAATTAGAAATTAAATAAATGAATGAATGAACAAATGAATGATTGTTTGAATGAATGAATAAATAAATAAATAAACAAACAAATAAATAAACAAAAAGTGGATGGATAAATAAATAAATGAGGAAAAATTATTAAAAGTATTTTCTTTCTCTGGAGGGTTATAAAAAACGTAGTCTCATTGACATTTTTGCCAACCTTTTTATATATAATTTAATTAATGTAATTAAAGATGGTGTTTTCTGTTCAGTTTTGGTCTTTTTGCCAGGAAAATTTGAAAGCCTCCATATTTGTTTTTTTTTCCCCCTAAACAAATCTGAAGAACTTTTTAATGGCTCAATTAATAAATATCTATACAGTTTCTACTATTAACTATACACAGTATTGGATGCTGGATTACATGGAAAAAATAAACTTCCTGCCATTATAAATTTTACATTTCATATATGGAGATTATGGGTACACTTAAAGGTTTTATTTTTCCCCTTTTCTTCATCTTTTGTTTTTATTGAGATTTTACTTTTCTGAATAAATGTTATAGAAGTTTTATTTTTTAAACATTTATTCATATGCCTATGTATATTTCTAATTTACAAAATTTCCTTCCATCCTCCCTTTCCCATGACTCCCCTCTATGGCAAACAGTCATATTAATACTGTATTTTCACAATTATGTTATGAGACAGTTATGGACAATGCTATCACTATTCAGAGGAAACTTGCTTCTTGTTTATTTTGTGGTTGGAATTATGTGGTTCTGAGAGAGGAAAATTGAGGTCCCCCATTATTAAAGTTTTGCTCTCTGTGTCTCCTTGTATTTCACTCAGCTTTTCCTCTAAGAATCCAGATGCTATAGCACTAGGTACATACAAGTTTTGTAAAGATATAGCTTCAATACCAATGGTGCCATTTAAAAAGATGGAGTTTGGGGCAGCTAGGTCAGACAGTCGATAGAGTACTGGCATTGAAATCAGGAGTACCTGGGTTCAAATCCGGCCTCAGACACTTTATAATTGCCAAGCTGTGTGGCCTTGGGCAAGCCACTTAAACCCATTTGCCTTGCAAAAGTATAAAAAGATGTACTTTTTTTCCCTTATTCATTTTTATTAGATTGAGTTATACTTTTCCATAATCTGAAAATAGTATCATAACCCCTGATTTATTTTACTTCCCTTGAGGCATGATATAAATTGCTCCATCCTTTTATCTAGACATTGGATGTATCTCTTTGCCTCAAATTTGTTTCTTTTAAACAATATATTGTAGGAGTCTGAATTTTAATTCATTCTGCTATCAACTTCTTTTATAAGGGACAGTTCATTCCATTTACATTTACAGTTAAGATTGCTAATTCTGTATTTCCCTTCTTGCTATCTTTTCCATTTATTTTTTCCTCTTTCTTTTCCTGTTATTCCTCTGCACCAAAATTTCATTGACTTCCCCATTTTAGTTTTCTTTTAAAATTTAACTTTGGGGTCAGCTAGTTGGTGCAGTGGATAGAGCACTGGCCCTGGAGTCAGGAGTACTTGAGTCCAAATCTGACTTCAGACACTTAATAATTACCTAGCTGTGTGGCCTTGGGCAAGCCACTTCACCACATTTGCCTTGCAACAACCTAAAAAAAATAAAATAAAATTTAACTTTGAATTTATTTTCACTTTTATCTTTGATTTCTTTTTATCAGTCCCTTCTTTCCTTATTTTTCCCTTTCTTGTCTCACCCATTCCCTGTAGATTAGAATAAATTTTTAACCCAAGTGGGAATATATCTTTTTCCCTCTCTGGGTCAAATATATTGAAGAGAATTTACTCAAGAGTTCACACTCTCCCTCCTTTTCCTCTAATGGTATAAATAGTTGTGCCTCTTCACCTGGTGTTATTTATTGCTCTAGTACTATTAAATGGTATTATCAATCATAGTTTGATTATCTTATTGCATGATAAACTCATCTTGCTATCAAATATCATCACAGATTGATTGCTTGATAGCCTGATAAACAGCATTGCCTCAAATTATATCAAATTATAATTAAAATAATTTTTTAATCTTTCCCCATTTTCAGGTACCCTCCAAGGACACAAAATACTCCTTATGAGCCAAGGTATCATGCAAACCAAATCATTTCTTGAACTAATTTTCCCCTCTCCCAAGGCCTATTTTCTCTTGCATTTTACCCTCCCCTCTGTATTCAGGGTACTTAACCCCTTGTTAAGTCAAGCATAGTTTACTGTCTTTCACACTTTACCCGTATCTCTTCCCAGGGTATGTATCCCCTTTTTAAGTGAAGCACAGCCTATATTACTCTCAAATTTTACCTTCCCCTCCCCAGCCAGGGTACTTAAAGCCTTGTTATATGAAGCATATCTAATTAACTGGAAGAATCTTAAAGACCTCTAAGTACTGGGAGACTGAAAGTCTCACCTGAGAACTTTACAAAGGATTATAAATTACACAGATATCACTTTAGGACCAAGCACCTTATTATGCCCTCATTAGATAAAATGCTAAGCTTTTGTTAGCACAGCAGAGTTAAAATGGATCAATGGATAATGAGATACAAGTTTAAAGTTAACACTCCTGCTTTTCATCAGGCCTTCTTGTCTCAAACATAGTGAAATCATATTGGACCTCTCCAATGGAGAGACAAGATCCAGTCCAATCTCTTCAATTATATTAGACGCTTTATCCTAAGAGAAAAAAAGTTCAAAAGAATTAAAATGTATTGACTTTTTAATACCATCAACTGAGTTTTATTTATGAAATGAATGGTTTACTTCCTTTTAATTTTATTAATCTACACTTGGATTTTCAGAATTTCTAAATTGATATTTCTTTGGGGGTCTTTAATTTGTTCTTTTTCTAGCATTTTGAGTTGCATACCCAGTTCAAAGATCTCCTCTTTCTCTTATTCATATAGGCATTTAAAGATATAAAGTTTCCCCTCAAAAGTACCTAGACTCTAGAAGGTATACAGAATACAGACACTGTGATAGGTACTCTCTCTTTCCCCTCAGAAATAACGTGAAAGAAGCCTCTTAATAGAAATTTGATGAAAAAACCCAGAAAAAGAAGCTAGGAGAAGAACACCTACCAAAAAGGTCTGTCTCAGGGGACCATGGATGAAGCGGGAGATGAGAGCATAGGATTAGCACTGGGGACAGCAGCTGGGGGAGGCCAAAAGGTCAGCCTCAGCCATGGAGTCTACCCTGAGTGGCAAGTGCTAGATCCAGTTGTAGGTGTGGAGTCTTTGGCCAGGGGGAGAAGAGCTATAGGAGGGTGAGTTCCAGCAAAGAGTCTCAGAGCACACCTGGGGAACAACCAGTTGGGCTGGGGACCTGAGCTCCATACTTTCAGTGGAGCTCTTTGCCCAGAACAAACAATAAACAACCCCCACCCCCTCAGTGAAGCAGAACTCAATCAAGAGAAAGAGATCAGCTCCCTGCCTCAGGGCCCAGGACAATTTTCAAGGTCAACTCAGATCCTGCTGCTGAGGACCTCACTGCAGAGAAAGCAAACTCAAAAGCAAACCTCTGAGAGACAGTCCCCCCCCCCCCACCAACACAAGATAACAAAAAAGTCGGAGAAAAGAGGGGGGCCCATGGAGAAATACTTAGGAGGGACAGATTCTAACCCAGAGAGATCTAGCACTGCTGAAGAGAATATGAATTAGTCTCCAGCCCAGAAAGACTTCCTCGTAGAAATGAGGAAGAAGTTCAAAAATCAATTGGAAAAACTGGGAAAAGAAACTCTAGAGAAAATTAAAACATTGCAAGAGAAAATGAACATCATGCAAGAAGAAAAAATCCTTGGAAAATAGAATTGAGCAAATGAGAGTAACTCAGATCTTCAATTGGGCAAATACAAAAAGAAAATTATTCTCTCAAATCCTTAACTGGGCAAATGCAAAAAGGAAATGATTCTTTCAAAACTACAATTGTGCAAATAGAAAAGTCCTTCAAAAATAGAATGGACCAACTTGAAAAGGAGTTGCAAAACATAAATGAAGAAAAATCTCCTCTAAAAAAAGAATGGAATCAGCAGAAGACTTCATGAGAGAACAAGATTGTGTAAAACAAAACCAAAAGGAAAAAATTTGAAAAAAAAAATGAAAAATACCTCATCAGAAGAACCACTGACCTCAAGAACCAATTGAGAAGGGAGAATCTGAGACTTATTGGCCTTCCTGAGAACATTGAAGAGACAAAAAGCCTGGACATAATATTACAGGATTTAGTGATAGAAAATTGCTCTGATATCATGGAACCAGAGGGCAACATAGTTTTTGAAAGAATACATTGATCCACTCCAGAAAGAGATCCTAAAATGAAAACACTAAGGAATGTTGTGCCCAAATTCCAGGACTATCAGATAAAAGAAAAAATCCTGCAAGCAGCCAGAACAAAAAAATTAAATACCAAGGAAACACAGTAAGGATTACGCAGGACCTGGACTCAGCAACATTATGGGATCCAAGGGCCTGGAATGAGATATTTGGAAGAGCAAGGGAGTTTGGAATGCAGCCAAGAATCCACTACCCAGCAAAGAGGAGCCTTCTCTTCCAGGGAAAAAGATGGACATTAAATGAAATGGGAGACTTCCAATATTTCATGATGAAAGGTCCAGAGCTAAACAGAAAACATGTACATCAATCAAGATGCTCAAGACACACAAGAAAAAGTTAAAAAAAAACTGCTATACAATAAAATGAAACTGTCTACATATCCACTGCAGTACATCATACTTACAGAAAAACTGACCATGTATTAGGACATAAAAACTTAATGATCAATTGCAGAAAGAAATAGTGAATATATCTTTCTCAGATCATAATGCTACAAAAATCTTACACAATACTGGTCCAGGGAGATATAGACTCAGAACTAATTAGAAAATAAATATCCTCATTTTAAAGATGAGTGGATCAAGCATCAAATTATAGAAAGAATTAATTATTTCACCCTAGATAATGACAATAATGGTACAACACACCAAAACCTATGGGATACACTCAAGGCAACTATCAAGGGATATATTATATATTTCAATGCTTACATATATAAATAAGAGAAAGAAGAAATCAATGAAGATAATATGCAACTAAAAAACTTAGAGAAAGAGCAACTCCCAAATGAATACCAAATTAGAAATTCTAAAAATTAAGGAAATTAAGAAAATCAAAAGAAACAAAACTATCGAATTAATAAATAAAATCAAGAGCTGGTTTTATGAAAAAACAATAAAATTGATAGACTTCTGTTCAATTTAATTTTAAAAAAGAAGAAAACCAATTTGCTAGTATCATAAATGAAAAAGGTGAACTCACCATCAATAAGGAAGAAATCAAAGTAATAATTTGGAATTATTTTGCCCAACTCTATACCAATAAATTTGACAATCTAAGTGAAATGGATGAATATTTACAAAAATGTAAAATGCTTAGATTAAATGAAGAGGAAATTAAAAATCTAAATAACTCCTTCTAAAAAAAAAACAATTTCAATATGCCATTAATGATCTCCCTAATAAAAATCTCCAGGGTCAATTGGTTCCAATTCTATATAAATTGTTTGGAAAAATAGGTGAAGATGGAACTCTGCTTAACCCTTTCTATGACACCAATAGGGTGCTGATACCTAAACAAAGAAGAGTTAAAACAGAAAAAAGAAAATTATAGACCTATCTCTCTGATGAATATAGATGCAAAAATCTTAAATAAAATCTTAGTCAAATGATTACAACAACTTATCTCTAGGATACTATATTATGATCAAGTAGGATTTATACCAGGAATGCAGGGTTGAGTCAATATTTGGAAAACTCTTAGTATAATTAATTATACCAATAAAATAACTATCAAAATCATATGATCATATAAATAGATGCTGAAAAAGCTTTTGATAAAATACAGCACCCATTCCTAATAAAACCACTAGAGAGTATAGGAATAAATGGTTTGTTCCTTAGAATAAGGAATAATGAGCAATATCTATGTGAAACTATCAACAAGCATTATATGCAATGGGAATAGGCTAGAGGCATTCCCAATAAAATCAGGGGTGAAACAAGCATATCCATTATCACCACTACTATTCAATATCATATTACAAATGTTAGCCTCAGCAATAAGAGAAGAAAAAGAAATTGAAGGAATTAGAATAGGTAAGCTGGAGAAAAAAAAAAAACTCTCACTGTTTGCAGGTGACAGAATCATATACTTAGAGAATCCCAAACAGTCATTTAAAAACTACTATAAATAATTAGCAACATTAGCAAAGTAGCAGGATAAATATAAACTTTCATAAATACTTAACATTTCTATATATGACTAGTATGATACAGCAGAAAGAACTAGAAAGAGAAATCCCATTCAAGGTAACCTCAGACAAGCTAAAATACCTGGGAGTCTACATGCCAAGGCAGACTCAAAAAATTTTTGAAAACAATTACAACACTCTTCTCACACAAATAAAATCAGATTTAAATACCTTGGCAAGCATCAACTGTGCACAGATAAATCCAAATAATATAAAAATGAAAGTTTACCAAAACTAAACTACTTGTTTAGCACCCTACCAATCAAAATTCCAAAAAAATACTTTAATGAGTTAGAAAAACTTGCAATTAAATATATATAGATCAATAAAAATCATAAATTTACAAGGATTCAATGAAAAAAAGTGCAAAATAAGGTGGCTTAGCCTTATCAGATGTAAAATTATATTATAATGCAACAGTCTTCAAAACTGTCTGTTACTGGCTAAGAAATACAGTCCTGGATCAGTGAAATGGCCCAGATGCAATACCAGGAAATGATTATAGTAATATGATGTTTATTAAGCCAAAAAAGTCCAGTTATTGGAATAAAAATTCTCTCTTTTATAAAAAGTGTTGGTAATATTGGTAGGTAGCATTGAAGAAACTTAGATTAGACCATCACCTCATACCCTATAACAAGAAAAGATCAAAATGGATACAGGATATAGACCTGAAAAAAATATTAAAACCAACTAGAAGATCAAGGAGTAGTTTACCTGTCAAATCTATGGAAAGGAAAACAGTTTTTGACCAATTAAAGGATAGAAAACATCATTCAAAACAAACTAGATAATTTTGACTACATTAAATTAAAAAGCATTTGCACAGACAAAACCACTGTAACCAAGAACAAAAGAAATGTAGTAAATTGGGAAACAATTTTTGCAACTAGTATTTCTGACAAAGGACTAATTTATAAAATATAAAGAGAACTGATTCAAATTTTCAAAAAAAAAAAAAAACAAGCCATTTCCCAGTTGAAAAATGGGCAAAGGATATGCAAAAGCAATTTAGAGCTGAGGAAATTAAATAATCCATAGACATATGTAAAATTGGTCCAAATCATTACTTATTAGAGAAATGTAAATTAAAGCTTCTCTGAGATATCACCTCTTACCTCTCAGACTGGCCAATATGAACAGAAAGGACAATGTTCAATGTTGGAAGGGATGCGTGAAATCTGAGCTACTAATACATTGTTGGTGGAACTGTGAACTCATCCAACATTTCTGGAGAGCAACTGGGGATTATACACAAAGGGCAACAAAAATGTGCATACCCTTTGACCCAGCATTACCACTACCCTGTCTGTACCCTTAAGAGATATTGAAAAGGTTAAAACATGACTTAATCAAAATATTTATAGCATCCCTGTTTGTAGTGGCAAAAAATTGGAAATTAAGTAAATGTCCTTCAATTGGGGAATGGCTTAACAAACTGTCATATATACATATACATATATATATATATATATATATATATATATGTCATAGAACACTATATTTCTATTAGAAACCTGGAAAGTTGGGAATTCAGGGGAAACCTGGAAAGATTTGCCTGAACTGATGCTGAGCAAATGAGCAGAACTAGAAAAACACTGTATAACCTAACAGCAACATGGAAGTGATGATCAGCCCTGATGAACTTGCTCATTGCTTCAGTACAACAACCAGATACACTGTGAATTATTTGCAATGTAGCATACCATCTGTATCCAGAGGAAGAATTATAGACTTTGAACAAACACTAAACACTATTATAATCAAATTAGTGGTAAAAGCATTATATTATTATATAATTTTACTATCTCGTATTTTATTTTTCTTCTTTAAGGATATGATTTCTCTGTCATTACATTCAACTGAGATCAATGTATAACATGGAACCAATGTAAAGACTAATAGAGTGCCTTCTGTGAGGGGTGGGGGAGGGAAGCAAGAATGTGAGAAATTGTATAACTCAAAATAAATAAAATTTTTCATTAAAAAATTCATTGACGGGGAAAGAAAGGGGAGAGGGTGATATAGGAGGGCAAACACACTGAAGGGGATAGTATTCAGAAAAAATACTGGGGAATATGGATAAAGGCGAGGGAAAGGGGGGAAAATACAAACAGAGGGAAGATAGCATGGATGACAATAAAGAATTAGTAATCATAACTTTGAATGTGAATAGGATGAACTCTCCCTTATAAAGTAAGCAAATAGCAGAGTGGATTAAAAACCACAATCCTACAATATACTGCCTACAAGAAACTCATTTGAAAGCAAAGAGATACATGTAGAGTAAAGGTAAAAGGTTGGAGCAAAATATACTTTGCTTCAGCTGAAGTAAAAAAAGCAGGGGTAGCAATCCTTATCTCAGACAAAGCAGCAGCAAAAATAGATAGCATGAAAAGAGATAATGAAGGAAAATTTATCCTCCTAAAAGATACCATAGACAATAAAGTTATTTAAATACTAAATATCTATGCACCCAGGGTGATAGCATCCTTGTTCTTAGAAGAGAAGCTGAAAGAAATGCAGGAAGAAATAGACAGCAAAACTCTACTAGTGGGAGACCTCAACATCCCACTCTCAGAACAAGATAAATCAAATCATAAAATAAACAAGAAAGAAGTTAAGGAGGTAATAGATTGTTAGAAAAATTAGATATGTATACTGATGGAGGAAACTGAATGGGGATAGAAAGGAATATACCTTTTTTCTCTACAGTAAATGGAACTTATAGAAAAACTGACCATGTACTAGGACATATAAACCTAATGATCAACTGCAGAAAGGCAGGAATAGTGAACACATTTTTCTCAGATCACAATGCAATAAAACTCATATGCAATATTGGGGCAAGGAGATACAGACCCAGAACAAATTGGAAACTGAATGACCTCATTCTATAAAACGAGTGGACCAAAACCCAATTTGTACAAAGAATTAACCTTTTTATCCTAGATAATGATAATAAGGAAACAACATACCAAAAGCTATGGAATTCATTCAAAGCAACTCTCAGGGGATATATTATAGCTTTAAATGCTTCCATGAATAAATTGGAGAAAGAGGAAATCAATGAACTAAACATGCTACTAAAAAATTAGAGAAAAGACAAATTAAAATTCCAATATTAAATACCAAATTAGAAATTCTAAACATTAAAGAAGAAATTAACAAAAAGCAAAAGCAAAAAAAACTATTGAATTAATAAATAAAACCAAAATCTGGTATTATGAAGAAACCAATAAAATAGAAAAATCTCTGGTGAATTTGATTAAAAAAAAGAAAGAAGAAAACCAACTTGCTGGTATCATAAATGAAAAAGGTGAACTCACCAGCAATGAGGAGGAAATTAAAGTAATAATTCAAAATTATTTTGCCCAACTCTATACCAATAAATTTGATAATCTAAGTGAAATGGAAGAATATTTACAAAAATAAAAGTTGTCCAGGTTAAATAAAGAAGAGATTAAATACCTAAACAACCCTATCTCAGAAAAAGAATTCAACAAGCCGTCATTGAACTCGGTAAGAAAAAAATCTCCAAGGCCTGATGGATTCACAAGTGAATTATACCCAACATTTAAGGAATAATTGGTTCCAATTCTATATAAACTCTTTGGAAAAATAGGGAAAGATGGAACTCTGCCTAACTCTTTCTATGAAACCAGTATGGTGCTGTCACCGAAACCAGGAAGAGTTAAAACAGAGAAAGAAAATCATAGACCTATATCCCTGATGAATATAGATGCAAAAATCCTAAATAAAATATTAGCAAAATGAAAACAAGTTATCACTAGGATAATACACTATGATCAAGTAGGATTTATTCCAGGAATGCAGGGTTGGTTCAATATTAGGAAAACTGTTAGTATACTCAATTATATCAACAACAAACCTATCAGAAATTATATGATTATATCAATAGATGCTGAAAAGGCTTTTGACAAAATACAGCATCCATTCCTACTAAAAACACTAGAGAGTGTAGGAATACATGGACTGTTCCTTAGAATAATTAGCAGTATCTATCTATCTGAAACCATGCATAAGCATTATATTCCATGGGGAGAGGCTAGAGGCATTCCCAATAAGATCAGGGGTGAAACAAGGGTGTCCATTATCACCACTACTATTCAATATTGTATTAGAAATGTTAGCATCAGCAATTAGAGAAGAAAAAGAAATTGAAGGAATTAGAATTGGGAAGGAAGAGACAAAACTCTCACTCTATGCAGATGACATGATGGTCTACCTAGAGAATACCAAGAAATCATCCAAAAAACTACTGGAAACAATTAGAAATTTTAGCAAAGCTGCCGGTTATAAAATAAACCCTCATAAATCCTCAACTTTTCTATTTATGTCTAGGAACATACAGCAGGAAGAGCTAGAAAGAGAAATCCCATTCAAAGGTTCAAAGTTACCTCAGACAATATAAAATACTTGTGAGTCTATTTGCCAAGACCAACTCAGAATCTTTGAAAACTATTATAAAACACTTCTCACACAAATTAAATCAGATTTAACTAACTGGGTAAATATCAATTGCTCATGGATAGGTAGAGCTAATATAATAAAAATGACAATTCTACCAAAACTAAACTTTCTATTAGTGCCCTACCTATCAAAAATTCCAAAACATTTCTTTAATGAGTTAGAAAAAATTGTAAGTAAATACATATGGCGGAATAAAAATTCAAGAATTGCCAGGAGCTTAATGAAAAATAGTGAAAAAGAAAGTGGCTTAGCCCAACCTGATGTAAAATTATAAAGCATCGGTCATCAAAACTGGAATTGCCTTAGAAATAGAGTGGTGGACCAGTGGAATACACTAGGTGTAAAAGCAGGAGATGATTATAGTAATCTGATGTTTGATAAACCCAAAGAGTCCAGCCATTGGGATAATAACTCCCTCTTTGATAAATACTGCTGGTATAATTGGATGTTAGTATGGAAGAAACTTTGATTAGACCAACAACTAACACCCTTTACCAAGATAAGATCCAAATGGTTACAGGACTTAGATATAAAAAAAAATACTATAAGCAAATTAGAAGATCAAGGACTAGTTTACCTGTCAGATCTATGGAAAGGGGAGAAGTTTATGACTGAGGAAGTGTTGGAGAACATTATCAAAAACCAATTAGATGATTTTGATTTTTGATTACATTAAATTAAAAAGCTTTAATTTTTTAGATTTTTTTCAAGGCAGTGGGGTTAAGTGGCTTGCTCAAGGCCACATGGCTAGGTAATTATTAAGTGTCTAAGTTTGGATTTGAACCTAGGTACTCCTGACTCCAAGGCTGGTGCTCTATCCACTGTGCCACCTAGCTGCCCCCAATTAAAAAGCTTTTGCACAGATAAAGCCTCTGTAACCAAGATCAAAAGAAATGTAGTAAATTGGGAAACAATCTTTACAGCTAATGATTCTGACAAAGGATTAATTTCTAAAATATACAGAGAACAGAGTCATATTTTTAAAACAAAAAGCCATTCCCCAATTGACAAATGGTCAAAGGATATGCAAAGGCAATTTACAGATGAGGAGATCAAAGAAATCCACAGCCATATGAAAAAATGCTCTAAAGCCTTAATTACTAGAGAAATGCAAAGTAAAGCTTCTCTGAGTTACCACCTCACACCTCTCAGATTTGCCAGTATGACCAGAGAGGATATAATGATCATTATTGGAAGGGTTGTGGGATATCTGGGACACTATTATACTGTTGGTGGAGCTGTGAACTCATCCAACTGTTCTGGAGAGCTATTTGGAACTATGCACAAAGGGAAACAAAAATGTGCATACCCTTTGACCCAGCAATACCCCTACTGGGTATATATCCTGAAGAGATGATGAAAAAGAGTAAACACATCACTTGTACAAAAATATTTATAGCAGTCCTGTTTGTTGTGGCAAAGAATTGGAAATCAAGTAAATGTCCTGCAATTTAGGAATGACTTAACAAACTGTGGTCTATGCATGTCATGGAACACTATTGTTCTATTAGAAACCAGGAGGTATGGGATTTCAGGGAAGCCTGGAGGGTGTTGCATATACTGATGATAAGTGAAATAAGTAGAACCAGAAAAACCCTGTATACCCTAACAGCAACATGGGAGTGATGATCAACCTTGAAGCACTTGCTCATTCCTTCAGTGCAACATTCAGGAACAATTTTGGGCTGTCTGCAAAGGAGAGTGCCATCTGTATCCAGATAGGGAGATGTGGAGTTGGAACAAAGTTTAAGGACTCCCTTTAATTTAGAAAAAAACAGATATCTTATTGTCTGATCTTTTTACCTTTTAGACTTCTTGTCTCTTCTTTAAGGATATGATTTCTCTCTCATCACACCCAAATTGGATGAAGGTACAATATGGAAACAAAGTAAAGACTGATAGATTGCTTTCTGCGGGGGGGGGGGGGGGGGGGGGCAGAGGGAAGTAAGATTGGTGGGGAAATTGAAAAACTCAAATAATATCTTTAATAAAAATAAATTTAAAAAAATTCATTTACTCTATATCCCATGGATATTATCATTCCTTTTAGGATTGTATGCAATTGTGTGGCCTTATTCATCATTTGTTTTGTTTTGTTTTGTCCTTATCCATTTCATTTATCTTTTCATACAACTCTTTAGTCCTGTATTTGTCAATTCAATTCTCTGTTCTGTTCTTGGGTTTGTTTCAGGAAATTCTGTAAATCCTCTATTTCATTAAACATTAATCTTTTTCTCTGACTATATATGCTGAATTTGGCAGGGTACTTCATTCTGGGTTGTCATCCTAGATTCTTTGCTCTCTGATATATAATATTCCATGTCTTCCAGTCTTCAATGTTGAGCCTGATAGGTTCTGTCTCAGTCTGATTGTATTTTCTTTGTATTTGAATTTCTTTTCTTTTTGCTCTTTTTATTTTAGAATTCTGAAATTTGGCTATAACTGCCTTTGGAGTTTTTAATGTGGGATATCTATCTGGAGGGGTTCTTTGAATTTTTCAGTTGTTATATTGTGTTCTTGTTCTAGCAGATTTAGAGAGTTTTCCCTGATAATTTCCTGCAAGACATTTTGCAAGTTCTTTTTTCGATCTAGCCTTTTTGGTATTCCAGTTATTCATAGATTGTCTCTCCTAGATCTATTCTCTAGATCTTTTGTTTTCCCCTAAAGGTGCTGTACATTTTCTTCAATTTTTTCAGGCTTTTTACTTTGTTTGATGGAATCCTATAGTCTCATAGATTCATTGGTTTCTATTTTCCCCAATTCTAATTTTACTGTTTTATTTTCTTCAAATACCTTTTGCGTTTCCTTTTTAAAGCTGGTGAAATTTCCGGTCAGTATTTTTATCAATTTCCTTCATGACTTTCATTTCTTTTTTTCCATTTTTCTTCTTTCTCTTATTTAGCTTTTTACATTCCTTTTTAATCTCTGGTGAGCTATTGTATTTGAGTCCATTGTATGGAATGTTATGATACTTCCCCTGTACATGATTCTTCACTGCTTTCTTCTTCAGGTATGGCATTGCCATCATCTTTTAATGTGAAGTAGTTTACTATAGTGAGTGCTCTTTTAGCTTTTCTACTCATCTTTGTTGTTTTTTTCTCTGGTCCTGGGGTATATCGAGTAAAGATACAACCTTTTTTGTTAACTTGGGTTGGAATCTGATCCCTGGCTTCTCCTTGACCAAAATGTTTCTTGTGCAGCCTAACCCTTGCCTTTGCAGAGGTTTGTTTCCTCCTTTATGTCCAGTTTCTTACTTACCAGTGATTTACCTCTGTCCCAGTCCTGTCTTTTACCTCCATAGCCCAATGTTCAAACTTTGTTTGGGGTTGGAATCCCCTAGTTGGCTTGCAATCTAGATCCTTGGACCTCTGCTGTTGCTAAGCTGTCAGGACCTGGATTTTGCTATGGCCGCAAACCTCCTGCTGGATTTTACAGCTCTCCCATTTCCTAAGCTTTACTTTTTTCTTTTCTCCCTTAGAGATAGACCTTTACAGAAGATATTCTAAGATACCTACCACTGTAAAGTTCTTTGAATCTTCTTTTTTCTTGGTAGTTTCTGTAACATGAATGTCAAAGTAGAGGCTTTATTTATCTTTGGTAAGGAAAAGCTCCAGGGAATGTTGGAGTCATGCCACTATCTAGGCCAAGAAATACTTTTTAATCCATCCTGAGAAAAGCATAATTCTCAAGACTAGATCAATTGATTTATAAACAACATTATCTGATGGATTCCCAATAATAAAATTGTTTCCTTTTTACTGATTACAGAATTTTACTGATTGCAGTTGACAATTCTCAAATTTGACTAAAATAATCTATGCAGTTTTTATTTTGGGATCTTTTTCAGGGTTTGATAGCTGGAATCTTTCAAAGACTATTTTATCTTTTGGACAAAGCTGTCCAAAATGCTGGCGGGAGGCCACATATGCATACTGAATGGCGATAATTTTGCAGCTCACTTGTGAGTTTACTGAATCATATAATAAATGGATCTGAGCTACCACAGAACTCTCACTAAAATGACAAATCAAAATATATTGTCTACTGTTTAAATAAATACTTTAAAAATAAGCTTGGACATTGACATTCTAGGACATTAGGAGAGTTTTCCATGATGCTTTCCTGCATGATAATGATTAAGCTATATTTCCTATCATTGTTTTCAGGTAGACCAATAATTCATATGTTATCTCTTCTGGATTTATTTTTTAGATAAGTCATTTTTCTTAAGAGGCATTTTGCATTTTTCCCCTCTTTTTAGCCTTTTGGTTTTGTTTGATGCTGTCTTAGTGTCTTATGGTATAATTAATTTCCATTTGTCCAATTCTAGTTTTTAAGGTTTTATTTTCTTCAGGTAGCAATTTTGACACATTTTCTAGTTGGTCAATTTTATTTTCCAGCTTGTCAATTTTACTTTTATTTTTAAATTCTTGTTTTCTCATTTAACTTTTTCATAATTCTTCTGCATGTTTCTCAATTCTTTTCTCCATTTTCCTTCTGGTTTTCTTTGGTTTTTAAAATCCTTTTTGAGCTCTTCCAAGAGGTGTTTTTAAAACTGAGAGTTCATCAATTTTTCAACATCCCCTCAGAGTCTACACATGTGGGTATAACATCATTGCTTTCTTCTGAGATGGTGTTTTTAATATCCGTATCATTAGCTATCAAAAGTTTGTGGGGTTTTTTGGTCTGTTTATTTGTTTTTCTGGTCATTTTGTAAGTTGAGATCTATCCCTGTGGCAAAAGGTATAAAATTCCAATTTTGGAGGGTGTTGGGTTCTCTTCTCTGGCTTTCAACATGGTTGTTACCAGTGTTCCTGTTTTTTGTTGTTGATGTTGTTTGTTGGTTTGTTTTGCTAGTGTAATGTCACATAGCTGCCTAGGTCTCAAAATCTTGCTCTCTAAAGTGGGGATTGTACCCTGTGTTAGGACCTTGGCTGTACTGTGGCTAAAACCCTCTCATGACCTTCCCATCTCTCCTGCCTCCATGGAACTGTATTATCCTTTTACTCACTTGTCAGACCTTTTCCTGAAGTTCTTCAAAGATATCTCAGAAAAATTGTTTTACTGTATGTTGGTTTTTTAATTGTGAATTAGGACACTTTGGGTTCAGTGAAGTGTCATGATTCAGTTATTTCGGCAAAAACAAGTTGATACTTTCAATGATCCTGTGATTCTATGATATCATATTGATTTATTGAAACATGTTGTCCAGGCTCTTTTTGCATCATGATTTTCAGCTCTTCTTATAAATTTTAAATTATCTCTCCCAGATCCATTTCTAAGGTTTTTGTTCCAATGAGGTATTTTTTATTTTATTCTATTTTCATTTTTTAAAATTTTGCTTGAATGACTCTGGGTATGTCATAGAGTCATTAGTTTCCTCTTGCACCAGTCTGGTATTCAAGGAATTATTTCAATTGTTAGCTTTTACACCGTTTTTTTTTTTTTTTCATTTTATCAATTTTATTTTTATAGGAGCTGTTATCTTTTTCATATATCAAAGTAGTTTCAATAAATTCAAAATGAATTTTCCAAATTTCATTTTTAAAGAAATTATTTTCTTTTTGCATTTACACAATTGCATTTTTAAAAGATTTATTTTCTTCAGCCAATTTTTTTGTTTCTTTTTGAGATGTTGAATTTCTCTTACTATTTATTTTTGAAGTGCTTTTGACCTTTTCCAAGTCTTTTTAGACAGGAGAACAATTTATATTGTCATCTACAGCTTCACATGTAGTACTTTTCTACTTGTTTTTCTTTCATAACATGACTAAAATGTAAATAAATACACTTACCATGATTGTACATGTATAACATAAGTCAGGCTACTTGATTTCATGGGATGGGAGTATGTGAAATAATGCTGTAAAAATGCGAAACTCAAAAACTTACCAAAAGGTCTATTTTGAAAATGAACTTTGAATGTAATTGAAAAAAAAAATAAAATAATGCTCAAAAAAAAGTTAAGGTAACTGGCAAAGCCCCAGAATACAATGGATGACATTGAATTCACTAATGTCTGATCAGAGTCCAGGTACTAAATAGCACCTTCTTCAGTTGCCTCCCTAGTCATTGCAATACATTTTTCTCATATACCCATCCTGATAGGGGAAACCTTAAAGTTTTTGGATAGACACTCAGTAACTTTCTAACATATTTGATGTCTTTCTGCCAAGATGGTTTTAATACATTGCTGTCACTGCACATACTACAGCTCCTTTAATACATAAGTGAGAATGGTTGTCAAATTGACATGATAGGTGGATGAGGAGTCATGAATAGGGCTTTATAAGCCATCCCATAAAAGATACTGTACTTTCATTAACACCCTACATACAAGGGTGCTTTATTGTGAAATGTGCCCTACTTCTTGTCTGTGAAACTACTCAGAATTTTCATTTTCCTGTTTAAACATCTGTGGTAAAATCATGAATTGTCATTGATAATATTGGGTCTAGACAAATAGTTCAATTTTTTCCCCAAAAGAACTACAAATAATTCTTGAGTTGATGGATTGTCAAAGCAGGTTATATTGGTCTTCCTTGTAAACATTCTTTATGATGATGCATAGTCTTATCTCAGAATATGTGCTTAATAAATGCTTATTGATTATTTGATCTGGATTTGGCATTAACATATCAATTGTAGCCCAACATAAAAGGAAGAAATTAAATGACTAAACTTTCATCATGAATACACATACATATTTTCATACTCATAAATAAATATATGTGCGCACATATAATATATATATATAATATATATATATATATATATATATATATATATAAAACCACTATAAAAGGATATTTCTGAATTACCAGAATCAATCAGACATTGTCTATCTCTACATATATATATATATATATATATATATATATATATATATATGTAATTTTTATTTGTTCTTCATTTTTGAAGAAGACCACAACTTCAAGAGGTGATGCCATGACAAGCACTAGAACTGGATTTGAGTGAGGGGTTGCTGTGCTAACTCACCAGCCTCACCACACCATCTAGCTGTACACGCGCACACACACACACACACACACACACACACACGTGGTCTATAGGTATATGTATATATATATATATATATATATATATATATATATATATATACACATATAAATATAATAAAGTATGCACATTTTTATTTTACCTATGCATGTATACAGAAATATGTATCTATAGAGAGATAAACAATAAATAGATGAAAGTTTCTGAATGTTTGTTTGTATATTTACATATATACACATTTATATATATATGTGTGAATGCATATATATGTGTATACACACATATCAATGTTCTAAACTACCAATATAGAAAAATTTTAAACAGCAGAGCTTGACAAAATACATATATAAATATACATGTATTTATATACACTCCAATGCACACATGTATTTGTATGTGGGTATATATCTATATCTATCCATATGTATATAAAATATATGTATACACACATATATGCATATTATAAATTGGTATATATAGTTGTATATTATATATAGTTGTATATTATATGGTTGTATATTATATATAGGTGTGTATATACATACATACATACATATTCAGTCACACTCATCTATTGGGACTCAGAACCTCCTGATGTCTAATCTAACCATCTTTCTACTCTAAAATAAGGTATGCCAGCATAATAGGCTGCCTAAACCTTTATATTTACAGTCACTTTGCATACTTTTACTCAGTTTTATTTCTTTTGTCAATTTTAAAAACAGTTTTTATTTACACATTTTCACATTACTACGTTATTCTTGTTGTAAAAGTAAAAATAATCCTGACTCTCCCCACAAAGATAGAGAAACTTCAAGTAAAATAAAGTTAGGGGAAAAGAAAGTGTACTTAAGTCTGCATTCAGTTGCATTAACTCTATGGCTGGGATGGATGATTTGCTTTATCATTAGTTCATTAGAGAAGTTGTTTCAATATTTTTACCACTTTTGCTATTGATAATTGTATTTACCTCCATCTTAGAGTTCTCCACCTCCATTTATTCTATTTTCTCTCTCTTTTACCCTGTCCCTCCTCAAAAGTGTATTGGATTTGACTATTCACTACTGTGATTTTCCCTCTGTTCTAATATCTATACCCCCCTTTCCCATCACTTGTTTTCTTTCTCCCATCCCATTCCTTTCTTTTTACCTCTAGGGTAAGAGAGATTTCTAAACCCTATTAGGTGTATGTGCTATTTCCTCTCTGAGTCACTTCTGATGATAATGATGACTCATTCATTACCATGCACTATCCCCCCTTTCACTCCATTGCAATCACTTTTTCTCACCTCCTTTATATAAAATATCTTAGCCAATTCTACATCTCCTTTATCTTTCTCCCAGTTCTTTGCTTTACCACTCATTGATTCCAACTTCATAATATATTATACATGCATATTCAGCTCCATCCTGTGTGTTGTCTATAAAAGTTCATTTATCTATCCTAATAAATCAGAAGGTTCATATGGATTATCAGTATCACCTTCCCATGCAGGAATACAAACCATTCAATATCATTATGTCCCTCATAATTTGTCCTTTCTATTTATGCCCTCTATGCATAACCAGAGTCCTGTACTTGAAGATCAAACTTCCTATTCAACTCTGATCATTTCAACAAAACTCTTTGAAATTACCTTATTTCATTGAAATGTCCATCTGTTACCCTGAAAGAGAATACTCAATTTTGCTGGGTAGTTGATTCTCAGAGTTGTAAACCACACTCTTTTTCTTTTTGGAATGTCGTATCCCAAGCCCTTCAAGCCCTTAATATAGATGCTGCTAAATTCTTTGGAATCTTGATTATAGTGTCATGATGTTTGAATTGTTTCTTTCTGGCTGCTTGTAATATTTTCCTTTGACTTGGGACTTTTGGAATTTGGCTGCAATATTTCTGAAAATTTTAATTTTAGAGTCTCTTAAAGGAAGGTTATCAGTGAATTCCCTCATTTTCCATTTTAGCCTCAGTTTCTAAGATCTCAGAGAAATTTTGCTGGATTATTTCTTGAAAAATTAAAGTCTAGGCTCTTTTTCCTGGTCATGCTTTTCAGATAGCCCATTATTTTTTTTAATATTTTAGGTTTTTTTAATTTTTTAAATTTATTTAAGTCAATTTGGTTAAGTGACTTGTCCAAGGTCACACAGCTAGGCAATTATTAAGTGCTTGAGGACAGATTTGAACTCAGGTCCTTCTAACTCCAGGGCTGGTGCTCTGTCCACTGCACCACCTAGCTGGCCCATAGCCCCCAAATTTTGAAAATATTTCTCCTGCATCTCTTTTACAGGTCTGTTATTTTTCCAATGAAATATTTCACATATTCTTCTACTCTTTCATTCTTTTGGTTTTGTTTTATTGTTTCTTGATTTCTCACAAAGCCAAGAGCTTCCCTTAGTTCCATTGTACATTTAAAGGAATTATTTTCCTCTGAGAGTTTTTTTATATCCTTTTTCATCTGGCCAAGTTTACTTGTTAAAGTATTTTCCTCAATGCAATGACCTTTTGAACTTCCTTTTTGATTTGACCTAAGTTGTATTTTAACATGTCATTTTCTTCAGTATTTTTTTATAATTCCTTCACCAAGCTGTTGATTTGTTTCTCATGGTTTTCCTGAATCACTCTCATCTCTCTTCCCAAATTTATCTATACCTCCCTCATTAAAATTTCAAAATCTTTTTGAGTTCTTCCATAGCCTGAGACCAGTTCTTATTTTCTTGGAAGCTTTGGATCAGAAACTTTGACATTGTCATCTTCTGGGTGTGTGATCTGATGCTCCATGGGACCTAATAATAGTATTGGATTTAATTCTTTTTTGTTGCTCATTTCCCCATCCCATGCTCTGATTTTAAAAGATTTTTTCAAGATTTTTAGAGGTTTTGGAGATACCTCTCCAGGGACCTCAATCCCTTCAAGGTCTTATGAGAAACTTTGCCTGCTTTCTTGGCCTGTGCTCTGGTCTGTGAATGATCACAAACATTTACTCTACCCAGGAGATGTGAGGTGAGTCTTTGCTCTGCTATGGAACTTTTGAGTCCCACACTGCATCCTGGATCTGAGTATGGGCAAAGCAATTGAGTCCTGACACAAGAAGATCAGAGGGACATCCTTGATGTCCCCAACCCCCTTACCATCAGTAGGCTGAATGTTCTGGAAGAAGCTGCTGCATGACTCTGTAAAATTGCTTCTGATTCCCAAGGCTGGGCTGTACTGAGGCCTAGCTGACCTCTGCTCAAGAGTCTTCCCACCGACCTTCCAAGCAATCTTTGGTGATATCTGTCCTGAGAGGTCTGGAAATTGCCCTGCTGTCATGGTCCTAATATCCCCAGGGACCCAGATGCCCCACAGTTTCTTGCTAGAAGACTAGTGCTGGTTTTCTTCAGTGGGCTAAGACCCTCTGCATCCATGGTGGAACAGACCCCTCCCTTTGATCTTTCAGATTGTCTTGTATTGGAAAACTGTTTCACTCAGTTTTTCTGTGGGTTCTTCCACTCTATAATTTGTTTAGTGTCAAAATTTTAAGGTGTTTGCAATTACCTGAGGAAAAATTTCAGAGAATTCCTACCTCCGTTCTAACACCTTGGTTCTGCCCCCTATACTTTTACTAAGTTAATAGGAATGTAATTTTTTGAGAAGTGGAAAATTAATAGTTTAAAACTTCTATGTAAGGTGAAAGTATTTATCTTTATCCATCTTCTTGAAACTTCCACATGATTTAACATTGCATAGGTATTAGTTCTTATAATCTTCAGCAGGTAAGATATCCATATTAGAAATTAATGGAATCTTCCTTGAGCACTACATAGTATTGCTAAAGATAAGACAAATAGGAAAGACCTTATCACTCAAATATCTGAGCTGTCAGTTGAATTAGTAACTTAAATACAGGGAATAGAAATATTGTAGACATTTAAAATCAAAATATTTAAGATATTTTAGTATGATCAATATTTTCAAGGATGAGTAATTTCTTCAAATACATAATAATGGTGATGATGATAATAATATACATAGAATGAGTGAGAAAGAAATCATTTTCAAAGATATTGTCAAACATTACTATTCAATGAATCATTCATTGATTATTTTCTTTGTGTCAAGTTAAATACTAAGTTATGGGGTTATAAATATAAAGAATAAAGCAATAGTTGTGAATATTCATGGGAAGCTTACATTGTAATAGGAAAGAGTGAGTATATAAACACCTAAATACATACATGAATATTTTGTACATTTTCTTCAAGTATGAATCTTTATAGATATAAATTTACCTATCTATCATCTATCAATATGAAACAGATAATGAATACATAGAAATAGATAACAAGTAGTTTAATACAGGCTACTTTGAGAGAAGGAACACTATCAGTTGCAGTGCATATTAATGCCCATTTTTGCGTTTTGAGCTTTGAATAATAATAGGGATTGTATAAGGCAGAGACAAGGAAAGAGTTTGTTTCTAGTCTATGAAATAATCAGCGCAAATACACAGATAATAGAGATACACTCTCAAGTGTGAAAAATAGAATGATATTGTCTAGACCACAGAATGGAGAAAGGGAAACTGTGTTCATTGATATTGCACCTATATTGGGAATCAAAAGTGTAGTGCTTTAAAAGCTAAATAGATAAAGTTATATTTTATTCTATAGAAGGACAGAAAAACCTCTGAATTGCAGGCCATATAGGTTTGATTTTGTCAAGGCAGCTACAGTCAGGACTAGAAATTCGATAAATGTAGTAGCTTTTTATGGTGAATTAATTAAATGTTTTACTAAATATAGCACTTGAATGATGTTATAAATATTCAGATAGCCCCTACCAGAAAATAGGTTCCTCAATGCCAATTCCAGAGAACTGGAAGTCATAACAATGGACTGAATAAGTGAGTCATGTAGTCACAACCATGCCCAAGGAAAATTGTCAGCCTAAGTATATAAATTTAGGAAAGATCTAAGGAAGAGAAATCAGTGTGGAGGCTATTAGAACAATCCTGGTAAAAATGACACGGGCATATAATAAAAATTTGTGTAGCTGGGCAAAAATTTGACAAATAATTGGAATGTGTTAGATGAGAAGAAAGGGTTCCAAAGTAACAACTTTATAAACCTGGAAAAATGGAAAGATGATGATTTCTTCAGCAGAAATGGGTAAGTTAGAGAAAAGGCAGACTTTGGGGAGGGGGAAATAATAGGTTCCTTTGAGATCATAATTTTGAGATCTCTCTGGGACATCTAATGTTATAGTTTCTATCTATTTATCTGTCGGTCTGTCTGCCTAAAAGTCACTCTGGGGCATAGTTCCTGTACTGAATATTAAATAAAATATGGCTTGAATAGTTTCAAGAAGTACTGGTTGGTTCCTCCTTATGCGTAGAGGTAATAGAACCCTACTTAATGTCAATCTGTAGAATGAGTATGAAGAAGGTGACAGACGGCATTAGGAGACTTCAGGGGCTGAGTCAATATGGTGGCATGAAACTAGTATGCTGCTGGAACTTTTCCCTACACAATGACAGATTCCACCAAAAAAAAAGAATAAAACAAGTTCTCAACTTAGGACATAAAGTTTGATCTTCAGTGAAGGTCTTTCTCTTCAGAGGAACAGAGGAAATGGAGCACAGCCAGGTGGAAAAGGCTTCTAGTGACAGCACAGTCCAGGTTCCAAAAGCTAGATAACAGTCCAGGTCACAGGAGCTAGCAGCAACTCAGGTTTCAGCTTAACTAAAGAACAGATCAGCAGGGAGGATCCGACCCCAGAAATTGTCTTGTCACTGAGACCACAAAAGAAATATACAGGACTAGATTGGGAATAAAATATTGCTTAGGTAGAGCCCGGACATAAAGTAAGAAAAAAAAAAAAAACTCTACATAGACAATGACTTGGCAATTGATAAGACAGAATTCAGTCCCCCAGCACGAAAAAGAAAATCAGGGCTATACTTCCAGAAATAGAGCTCAGTTATAAAAATGACCAAAAAAAAAACCTCAAAAAGAGCACTAACAACAGAAAGATACTATTGAGAGAGAGATGATAAAAATGTCATCTCAGAAGAAAAAGCAGTGTATATGAATTTGCTTTACAAACCAAAACCTCATAAAAGAGCTTAAATATTTTTAAAACCAAAGAACAGAGAAAGAAAAATAAAAAAATAAAGAAATGTGGGAAATTATGAAAAATTACCAAAGATATCCTCTCATTTAAAATTAAAAAATAACCAACTGGAGAAAAATATGTCATCACAAAATGAAACTGGCCAACTGGAAAACAAATGGAACTAATCAAAAAGTAAGACAAATGGAAAAGGAAAACCAATGGGCAAAAGGGACACAAAATCTAACTGAAGAAAATGAAACCCTAAAAATTAGAAATGGACAAATAGAAACTAGTGATTATGAAAAATGAATATTCCATCAAACAAAATGAAGAGGTTGAAACAAATGAATAAAGTGTAAAGTATCCTTTAGGAAAACAAATACAGAACAAATAATTTACTTCAGGCGAAGATGGCAGGGAGAAAATAGACACTGCTAAGTGCTCCTGGTTTCCCCTCAAAAATAACATAAAAGAAGCCTGAAGAGAAATTTAATCTACAAAACTCAGAAAAAGAAAATACAAAACCTACTAAGAAGGTTTGTCTCAGGGGACCATGGGTGAACTGGGAAATGGAAATCAGATGGTGAGTGCAGGGACATCAGTGGGTTGAAATCATAGGACCTAAGTCCCAGGAGATCTTGGTGAGTGCTGGGTCTGAGGATCAACCTTTGGCTGGGGGAAGAGGAGACCTGGTGTGTCCCAGTCAATGGGAGGTTGAGTTCCAGCACCCTGTTAGGCTTAAGTGTTGACAACAGAGCTCAATCACTTGAAAGTCAGATAAACTACCTCCCCTAGGGCCCAGCAGTGAACTCAGACCCTGCTGCCCTTCCTCACTCCCTCCACTATTAGTGAGAGGATTTCAAACACACCAGAGAAAGCAACCAGAACATCCTACTGGTCTGCCCAATGGAATTACTAAGCCAAGTGAACAAACCCTCTAGGATTTTCAAAAACAAACCTCTGAGAGACATACCTCCCCCATCACAAGATCCTAGGAAAATGAAGAAAGGGCAGAAGTAAGGGGGCCCACAGAGAAATACTTAAAAGAAACAGATTCTAACCAAGAGAGATCTAGCACTTCCCAGGAGAATAAGAATTGGCCTCCATCCCAGAAAGACTTCCTTGAAGAAATCAGGAAGGACTTTAAAAATCAACTGGAAAATATGGGAAAAGAAAGAGAAAATTATCACATTACAAGAGAGAATTAAAATTTCCCATCAAGAAAACAAATCCTTGGAAAAATACAATTGGACAAAGACAAAAAGAAAATAATTCTTGCCAAACTATACTTGGACCAATGGAAAACTATGTCAAAATAGAACTGACCAATTGGAAAAGTATTAGCAAAATGTAAATAAAGAAAAAAGTATTGTCCAAAAAGAAACAAAAGAATATAATCTCTGAAAACTGACTACATGAGACAACAAATTTCTGATAAATAAAACCATCAGTTCATGGGAATCCTTCCAGGCTTCCCTGAATTCCCATTTCTCCTGGTTTCAAATAGAAAAATAGTACTCTATGACATACATAAACCACAGTTTGTTAATCTATTCACCAATTGAAGGAAATTCACTTAATTTCCAATTCTTTGTCACCACAAAAATGGCTGCTATATATATTTTTATGTAAATGATGTTTTTACCCTTTTTCATAATCTCTTCAGGGTATAGACCCAGGAATGGTATGGGTGGATCAAAGGATATGCACATTTTTGTTGGCCTAGGGGTGCAATTCCAGATTGCTCTCCAGACATTTTGGATGAGTTCACAGCTTCACCATCAATATATTAGTGTACCAGATTTACCACATCCCCTCCAATATTGATCATTGTCCTTTCAAGTCATATTGTCCAGTCTTAGAGGTATGAAGTGGTACCTCAGAGATGCTTTAATATGCATTTCTCTGTTGAGTAGTGATTTAGAGAAATTTTTCATATGACTATGAATCAAAGAGATTTCCTTAGGTGTAAATTGCTTTTGCATATCCTTTGGCCATTTTTCAATTGGGGAATGTCTTCATTTTTTTTTTTAATTTGACTCACTTCTCTGTATATTTTAGAAATGAGTGCTTTGTCAGAAATCCTAATTGCAAAAATGCTTCTCAATTTATAACATTCTTTTTATCTTGGTTAGTGCTTTTGTCTGTGTAAAACTTTTTAATTTAATGTAATCAAAATTATCTAGTTTGTTTTTAATGATGGTTCTCCATCTCTTCCTTGTTCATAATCTGCTTCCCTTTCCATAAATCTGACAGGTAAACTACTCACTGATCTTCTAGTAGACTAATAATATTGTTTCTGTTATGTCTAAATCCTATATCCATTTTGATATTATTTTAAGGTGTAGGGATTAAGGTGTTTGTCTAATTCAATTTTCTGCTATAATTAACTTCCAATTTTCCCAACAGTTTTTACTGAAGAAAGCTCTTATCCCAATTGCTGAAATCTTTGAGTCTATCAAAAAGCAGATTACTATAATCATTTCTTGCTATTTCACGTAGTCTGTTCCATTGATCCATCATTCTATTTCTTAGCCAATACCAGACAGTTTTGATGACTGTTGCTAATTTTAGCTCTGGTAAGGCTAAGCCACTGTTTTTTGTACTATTTTCATTGAATACCTGGAAATTCTTGACGTTTTATTTCTCCATTTGAATTTACGTACATTTTTTTTCAAATTCTTTAAAGTGGGTTTTTTTGGAATTTCAATTGGTAAGGCACTAAATAAGCAGTTTAGTTTTGGTAGAATTCTCATTTTTTTTTATTTTAGCTCGAACTATCCATGTTTAGTTGCTGTTTTACTAGTCAGTTAATTCTGATTTAATTGGTGTGAGAAGTTTTTTGTAATTGTTTTCGAAAAGGTTTTGAGTTTGCCTTGGCAGGTAGACTCCCAGGTATTGTATATTGTCTGAGAATATTTTGAATGAGATTTCTCTTTCAGGTTCATTCTGCTACATCTTGGAGACATTTATATGTGTATATATATATATATATATATATATATACATATATATATATATATATATGTATATATATATATATATATATATGTTGAGAATTTATGAGGTTTATTTTATATCCTGTTACTTTGCTAAAGTTGCTAATTATTTCTAGTAAGTTTTTAGATGATATTTTGGGATCCTATATATATATATATATATATATATATATATATATATATATACCATCATGTCATCTACAAAGAGTGAGAGTTTTGTCTCTTCCCTCCCAATTCTGATTCCTTCAATTTCTTTCTTCCTTTCTTATTGCTGAAGCTAATATTTTGAACACAACATTGAATAGTAGTGGTGATAATGATCTTATTGGGTATGCCTCTAGCCTATCCCCTTTGCTTATGTTTCTTTTTGATGATTTCAGATAGATACTGCTTGTTATTCTAAGGAAAAATCCATTCATTCCTACACTCATTAGTGTTTTTACTCTATTTTGTCAAAAGCTTTTTCAGTGTCTATTGATATAATCGTATTATTTCTGATAGATTTTTATTGATATAATAATCATATTAACAGCTTTCCTAATATTGAACCAATACTGCTTTCCTGGGATAAATCCTACTTTTTCACACTGTATTAGCCTAGTGATTACTTGGTGTAATTGTTTTGCTAAGTTTTTATTTAAGATTTTTGCATCTATTTTCATCAGGTGGAGAGGTCTATAATTTTCTTTGTTTTGACTCTACCTTTTTTAGGCATCAGCACCATTTTGATGTAATTGAAAGAGTTAGTCAGATTTCTGTCTTCACCTATTTTCCCAAAGAGTTTGATGCAGAATTGGAATGAATTGTTCTTTAAATGTTTGATACAATTTATTTGTGAATACATCTTACCCTGGAGATTTTTTCTTAGGGAGTTCAATAATGGCTTTTTGAATTTCTTTTTCTGAAATAGAGTTATCTACATATTTAATTTCCTCTTCATTTCACCTGGGCATATTTTTATAATCTTCCATTTCACTTAGATTGCCAAATTTGTTGTCATAGAGTTGGGCAAAATAATTCCAAATTATAACTTTAATGTCCTCATTGGTGGCAAGTTCAACTTTTATTTTATGTTTTAAATACTGCCACATTCAGTGTATTTGCCCTCCTATTTAAAACCCCCTCACCTTTCCCTTTTCCCCTTCTTCCTTCCCTTCCTTCTGTTAGTTGCCATTTTTCCACCCCTCCCCTATCCTCCCTCCCATTTTTCCATTTTAATACTTAAAAGGTAAGATAAATTTCTTAACTTAACTGAGTGTGAGTTCACTTTAAGACAAATCTGAAGAGAGGAAGATTCAGTTGGTTCTCATTCCCTCCCTTCTTCCCCTCTATTGAATTAGGTCCTTTGAACCTCTTAATGTAATGAGATTTATCCCATTTAATCTCCTCCATCCTCATCTCTCCTTACTGCTCCCCCCCTTTTAAGGAGGTATTATTTTTAAATCATTCTATTTTAGTCACAGAAATGTCATGAATGTCCATCACTTCTGGGTAAATATATTCTCTCTTATAAAGTTGCAATTCTTGAGAGTTATTAGAGTCTTTCTCTCAGGTATAGGCAGTTTTATCTTATTGGATAGCAGTCTCATGGATAAGTCATGAGTGTCTATCACTTCTGACTAAGTATATTCTCTCTAGAGTAACACTTCTCAGTAATTATGAGAATCTTTCTCCCTGGTACCTTTTCATGTGTCTCTTGAGCCTCCTGTTTGATATCCAAATTTTCTATTTAACTCTGGTCTTTTCATCAGGAAATGTTAGAAGTCTCGTATTTCACTAAATGTCAATCTTTCCCCTGGAAAAGAAGGCTCATCTTTGCCAGATATTGGATTCTTGGCTGCATTCCATGCTCCCTTGCTCTTCAGAATATCTCATGCCAGGCCATTCAAGCCCTTAATGTTGATGCAACTGGTCTTGTGTAATCCTTACTGTGGTTCCTTGGTATTTACATTGTTTGTTTCTGATTGCTTGCAGGATTTTCTCTTTTATCTGATAGTTCTGGAATTTAGACACAACATTGCTTGGTGTTTTCATTGTATGATCCCTTTGAGGAAAGGATCAATATATGTTTTAAATAACTATTTTCCTTCTATTTCTTAAATGAGTACCAGGCAGTTTTGTTGACTGTCACTTTATAAAATAATTTTAAATCTGGTTGTGCTAGGTTACCTTCGTTCACATTTTTTTCATCAGTCTTTTTGATATACATGATCTTTTCTTGCTTTAGATAAATTTTCATACTATTTCTTCTAGCTATATAAAATATTTGTTTTATCTGTAGTTTGACTGGCATGGCCATAAAAACGTGATTAATTTGGATAGAATCGTCATTTTTATTGTTTTAGCTCAACCTAACAATGAACAATTGATTTTTTACTATAGATAAAATCTGATTTTATTTGTATGAGAAATGTTTTGTAATTTTGTTCATACTGGCCCTGGATTTGTCCTGGGAGGTTAATTCCAAAGTTGTTTATGTTAGCTGTGGTTACATTAAATGGAATTTCTCTTTCTCTTTCTATATATATATATATATATATATATATATGTATGTATATATATATATATATAATTTATATAATTACAATAATTTTGTTGTGAGAGAAGCCCCATCCCCCCAAAAAAACAAAAAACATCAAGAATAGTGAGAGGAAAAAAATTATTTCAGTCTGTGTTCATATTCCAATTTCTCTGTCTGTAGCTTGAATTACCTTCTTTGTCATGAGTCCACCAAAGAAGTTGCTTCAATATTTTCCCTACAGTTGCTATTACTAGCTGTATTTGCCTCCATTCTTTTCCTTCCCACTCTCCTTTATTCTGTTCTCGCTCCTTTCCCTCTGTCACTGTTCACAAGTGTGTTGTACCTGAGTACCCTCTCCCACTAGCTTCCCTCTCTTCTATCACCTACTCCTCCCCTTCCTTCCCCCCATTCCCCCTTATCCCATCCCTTTCATCTCATTTGTATGTAGGGTAAGACAGATTTCTATACCCTACTAAGTGTATATGTTATTTCATCTCTGAGATATTTCTGATGAGAATGAAGGCTCACCCATTCCCCCTCATCTTCCCCCATTCCATTCTATTGAAAGACTTTTTCTGGACTCCTGTGAAATATCCTAGCCCCTTCTTCCTCTCCGTTCTCTTTCACCCAGTACTTTCCTTTCTCACCCATTGACTACACCTTTTTACTATATTATACCATTATACTCATCTCCTTCCTATGCCTTGTCTGTATTTGCTCCTTCTTAACTGTTCTTATAAATGAGAAAGCTCATATGAATTAACAGTATCTTCTTCCCATGCAAGAATACAAACAGTTCAATATCATTAAGTTCCTCATAACTAGTCCTTCTCATCCACCCCCTCTATGGTTCACTAGAGTCTTGTACTTGGAGATCAAACTTTCTGTTCAGCTCTAATTGTTTCAATAGTAAAGTTTGAAAGTCCCTTATTTCATTGAACGTCTATCTTATCCCCATAAGGGGATCTACACTTTTGCTGGGTAGTTGATTCTCATTTGCAAATGAAGATATTATTGCTTCAAGAATATCATTCTCCAAGCCCTACAAGTCCTTAATGTAGATGCTGACTGTGTACTCCTGACTATAGAGATAGGATAGTTGAATTGTTATTTTCTGGCAGGTTTTAGTATTTTGTCTTTGACTTGGGAGTTTTGTAATTTGGCTATAATATTACTGGAAGTTTTTCTTTTGGGATCTCTTTAAGGAGGGGATCAGTGATTTTGCTTGGCTTATATTTTTTCTTCTGCTTGTAGGATCTCAGAGCAATTTTTCAGTATTATTATTTCTTGAAAAATGAAGTCTAGGCTCTTTTCCTGATTGTGATTTTAAGTAGCCCCAACATTTTTAAATTATCTCTCCTGCTTCTATTTGATTTAATTGGATTTATTTTATATTCTGCTACTTTGCTAAGTTTGGTTGTTTTTTCCAATGAGGTGTTTCACATTTTCTTCTAATTTTTTGGTGTAGTTCTATTTCTTCTTGATTTCTCATCAATTCATCAGCTTCTTTTAATTCCATTCTTTATCTGAAGGAGTTATTTTCTTCAGAGAACTTTTTAACTCCTTTTCATGCTGGCTAATAATGCTTTTTAAGGAATCCTTCTCATTTGCCTTTTGTGTTACTTTTTCCACTTGGCCTAAACTGGTTTGTAACATATTATTTTCTTCAATTTTTTTAAAATTTATTTCAACAAGCTGCCGATTTGGTTAAAGCTAACATATTGACAAATCTTTTGAAAAGTAATGGTAGTAATGGGCACACTTTGTTTCATCCCTAATCTTCTTGGAAAAGCTTCTAGGTTGTCTACATTACATATAATTTTTGTTGATAGTTTTAGATAGTTACTGCTTTTTATTTTAAGGAAAATTCCATTTATTCCTACATTTTATAGTGTTTTTAATAGAAATGGATGCTTGTTTTGCCAAAGGCTTTTGCAGCACTTAATGAGAGAATCATATGATTTCTTTTGATTTTCTTCTTGATATGTTAAATTATGTTAATGGTTTTCCTAATATTTAACCATACCTACCTAAACTGGTATAAATCCTACATGATCATGATCTATTACCCTAATATAACTTGCTGCAATCTCTTTGCAACAATTTTATTTCAGATTTTGCAACAATATTCTTTAGGGAGATTGGTCTACAAATTTCTTTGATTTGGTCCTTCCTGTTTTAGGTATCAGCACCACATTGGTATTATAAAAGGAATTTAACAGAATTCCTTCCTCTCTTATTTTTTAAAAATAGTTTATCCAGAAAACAAAGTAATTTGGTAGAATTAATTTCAAAAATTCATCTGTACCTGAAGACTTTCGTAGGGATTTTATTGATAGGATTCTCAGTTTCTTTTTCTGAAACAGAATTATTGAATTATTTTATAGTTTATATTTTGTAGATAATCATCCATTTCACTCAGGTTATCAGATTTATTGACATACAGTTAAGTAAAGTAGGTCAGAATTTTCTCTTTATTATTCTCCTAATTGATGGTTTAGTTCATTTTTAATTTAGTAATTTGGTTATCTTCTTTTTTTTGAATCAGTTTAATCAGTTTTTGATCAGTTTAACCAAAGGTATATATACATATATTATATATGTATATATCTTATTGTTATTCTTATATTATCATTATACATTTAATATATGTGTACATTTTAGCGATTTATTTCATAAAAATATTTTTATTCATTAGACAAGTAGTTTTCTTGCTTTCAATTTTATTAATCCATTCCATGATTTTCAGAATTTCTAATTTGATATTTAGTTGGGGACCTTTAATTTATTCTTTTCCTAGGTTTTTAGTTGCATAGCCAATTCCTTGATCTCCTCTTTCTCTATTTTATTCACATAAGCATTTAGAGATATAAATTTTCTCCCTAAAACTACCTTTTCTGCATCCCATAAATTTTGCTATGATTTCTCATTGTTATTATTTTCTTGGATGTAATTATTTGCTATTTATTTGATTTGTTGTTTGATCCATTCATTCTTCAAAATTAAGTTCTTTATTTTCTAATTAATTTGGTTTATCTTTCAATAACCCTTTATTGTATGCAGTTTTTGTTGCCTCATGCTATGAAAAGTATACATTTATCTCTAATATAATCTTGTAAATTTTTGTAGCTATTCAGAATATATGAATGGAAATATGTAGAATATGTCTGGGAGAATTTAATGATATTATTATCTTTTCTTAAGGACTATGTTGAGTCATGAAAAAACCTTTTAAGTCTTATAAGGCAGCCCTTCTAAGCAATATCATTTAAGGCATTTTAATCATCTGTACCATTAATTCTGTTGAAATATTTGCTTTTGAATGATGATGTATGGGAATGGATTAAATAAAACCCTCATTTACAAACTCCTTAAAATCAACTAAGGTACATGAAGAGTCCTTGAATAAAGATATTTGTCAATATAGAGTGATTAGTAACATAAAAGAGATTGAGACTTAGCTATGTGAACTGCTATAAATTCTGAGAACTCTACTACAAACACAAAGGAATAATTTACTGTATGGATCTTATAAGATGCATTTGGATTTTTTGCCTTTCACCTCCCATGAAAAAGTAAATATCTTTTGTAACTTAAGTCAAGTATATTGGAATATGCTACCTGACTTTTCAAAATAAGATGTAAGTTATAGCCAGTAAATGAAACTAACACTTGCTATTCTTTAGTCTTTTCAGTTGTTTCCAATTCTTTGTGACCTTATTTGAAGTTGTCTTGGCAAAAAAAAAAAAAAAATGGGTTTGACCTCTCCCTCTCCAGACAATTTCACCGATAACTAAACTGAAACAAACAGGGTTAAATTATTCGCCCATAATTTAACAACTGATGAGTATCTGAAACTTGATGTAAACTCAGGTTTTCCTAACTCTGAGACTCAGTATAATATTCAGTATCTTTCCTAAGAAAACCCTAAATCAGGTCATAAAGAGTCAAACATGTCTAAAAATGAATGAACAAGAATACCTCTAAGATGTAGATCAATGTTTACAGGAAAGCTATGTGGTTTCTCCTTAAAGTCACCCTTTCTATGCCAAACAGACTGATGACTTAACAGTAGCTTACATAGCCAAGGATAACTGCCCCCTGAATCTCACATATTCATTTTAAAAGATGGGCCAATCTAGAGATTTTATGTAGAAGACCATACAGTTTATTGTTCTGAAGTTATAGGTCTGGAATATCTATCTAAGTTTTCCATTAAGATCCTGTGACAATCTGTTTTATATGAATCAGACTTTCACTTTCATTATTTCTTTTATAAGTATGCAGATAATAAGATCTTTAAATAATCAAATATCCTCAACTTCATATTCCTGGTAAGACAATGAAGGGTAAAAACACCCATGGTACAGTTTCCCTCCTGATAGTTTGGGCATAAAAATAAATATGAAACTTTATAACTTTACAGAAACAGAAAATTATAGTCAGTTTGTATGCAGTCTATTCTGGAGGTGACAATTATATAAATGCAAGTAATCAATGTTCATTTAAAGCGGATGGATGACAACAACCTTGAGGACAACAAAACTATGAAAATTGATTTTGTTCATAAAAGTTTATAAATCACTCTGTTATATAAATCCATCATTACTTGGATTTTAATTAGGAGGAACAGCAAATAACTCCATGGAAATCTCATATATTGTGAAAAAATACTCATTATTTCATTTTCTAATCAATATTTCCTCTGAAGGTCCTGAAACATTGGTAAACCCAATCATTCACACATAAGTTCAAATCTCTCCCTCCTCTTAGTTTATATTCTCTCTACCTTATTCCTGTACTATACACCCCTTGTACAACTAAAGATGTGTGTCATAATTCAAGATTCTACTTGATGATCTGTGCGGTTCAGTTACCCTGCAGCAGAGTGAATGGAAAAAGTAGAAAGAAGAGACTACAGGAGCAGAAAACATCAGGAAAAAAGTCTGTCTGGTTTGACTTTATTTCGTGGAGGCAAAATGCAAAATACCTAATGAGCAGCTCTCTAAAAAGAGATTTCACAGTGTTTGTGTATTAGCCTCTCAATTTATTGTAACTATTTTATGATTTTTTCTATTATTGCATTGTTTTCCCTTCCAGTGCTAAAATAAAATTGCCTGTTCCTTATCTCATTCCTAGATACACTGAGTTAATTTTAATCCCTCTATCAAAACCTGAACCCTTGAATAATCATAGGTTATTTCTCAAATGTCTGATGTGAAGGTAGATTTGAAGGATTAGGAATGTTCTCCTCTTGAGAAGATAGGCAATCACAGAACAATGAACACAGGATTGGATAAAGAGAGAGATTATTAAATATCTCTATATCTTGTGTCTATAATATGTGATCCATGACTCCCTAAGTGCTATCTATACATAAACATAAGTCAGGCACACATGAACTTGACACAAGGAAGGTATACATGCTCCAAAAACTAGCAACATGAAGATAGAGAGGTAGGGGGAAAAGGGTCCCAAAACAAAGTCATATTACTTTAACCATCTAATACCCTATAATATTTAGGCTACTCTTTAAGCGTATATAAAATATTTAGCAATCTAATATATAATATAAATATAAGTCTTTTCTGCCTGTGTTCTTGTAAAATAATGAAGAAGTCAAAATATAAAATGGTAAGAGAGAATTCCAAAGAGAGGAAAATATAAAAATTAATATAACACCTCAATTATTTCAGAGGAGCAGAAGGTAATTAATTTATCTATGGAGGAAACATTAGAGGAAATTAAGGAAGGGCTCAGGAAGATTAGTAATTTGCCCAAGATAATAAATGTCAGTGTAAGAAGTTGAACTCAAACATTTCAGGTTTAATGCAACTGGGGAGCAGAAAGACTTCAATTTAATGACTACAAATCATAATCGTATAATTATACTTTCTTATTTCTCATCTCTTTTTTGAGTAGATTATATTAGGAAAAATAACATTCATCCAGAAATTGTGTCCTGTTACATTGTGATACTTTTATATTTTAAAAGATATTGGTGTTTGAAATTGTTACTTCTTTATTAAAATGGTTTCTCTCTAACATGTTTTCAAGGTGTTGTGATTAAACAGCCCATATAAAGATATCCTTTCTGCATACTGAATAGAATATCTTTTGTGAACACATAATACCAAAAACAAACTGGGCAGCCTTCCTGATTAGGATTCAAGGGAATATGATTACATGCATTAAATTACACTAAGAATTCTTTGAGCCAAAGAAACAATGTGATTTTTTTTAAGAGATTGTATCTTCATGTTCTGAAGTGAGATTTCACAGAACACTAACAGATGAACAGGTCAGGTAGGTTTAAACTAATGAGAAATAAATTGTTCTAATAAGTGACCTAACTTTGCCTGAAGGATTTCCTTCTCCAGTAATGGAGTCAGTCTGGCAATAGAGGTCTTAGTGTTGCTGTTTGAAAGTCCTGTTTGGCATACTTAATATTGTTTTTAGGCATGATTACATCATGCATAAGTTAGTCCATTACTGAGTTTTGCCTGGAGTGATTTAATTTGAGCTTACTTGAATAATCAGCTTGATGGAATAGGAATCATCATTGGCTTATTGCCTACCAGCAGCATTACTCTTGATTTTCCCATATTTTATAATACATCATTTCCTGAAATCCTGGCCCCCAAGGCAATCCCAGTTCAAAAGATTTCTTGGTTGAAGAATAAAAAAGCCTAATAGATTACAAGTCTATTAATTTAAACCTGACATTAGGCAATTATCTTTGGGTGGCTTCCTTTTGGATTGAAATATTATTATACTGCATCAATAGCATATTTTATATTGAGGAAATCTCTTAGGATACTTTATCATTAATCCTCCCGTGGGGTACATATATGATTAATTGTATTAACTCCTCCATTGATGAGAAAACAGAGATGTAGAGGTTAAATGAATTTCCAATTTTTACACTAAATTGATGTAGGATGAGGGTTTCATTTTTAAGATTCTTAATCTTGTGCTCAGCTCTGAGTTACTGTTTCTTTCTCCTCAGAGGGTAGAGGCTCAATACTATTTTAAACTTGACTTCACATCACACAAACACAGTCTCCATAACTCTTCTAACACTGTTCTACTATTTTCTTGCTGAGTTTGCTTATCATCCAGATAATCAGGGAAACTGTATTTGATACCAAAATGAATTTTCAATCAACATAGGTATGAAATAATCAGAGTGATTAGAGAAAAAAGAATAGAGATCGGGAGGATAGCTAACCTAAACATACTAAAAACATGTAAGGTTTAATGAACCTGGGGAGCAGAAAGACTTCAATTTAATGACTATGTATAAATTAAATATCTGTCCCAATAATGCAGTTTATGTTTTGGGAAACATCTGTGATAAGAGATTAAAGCATTGAAGAAAGTTTAAATTAGTAGATTCAAATGCTTCCTCTGAAACTTTCTAAGTTTGTTGCCTTAGCAAAACTCATGACCTCTCCAAATTTCTGTCCTTCATTTGCTAAATGGGGTTAAAATAGTACGTATCTCAACAGCACAAGATCAAATAGGATAATGTATTTAATATACTTCACAAGGAAAATGTAAGTGTGATATATGGAGAAAGTATTAAGCTGTTTTGAAACCAAATTTAATAATACATATGAATTTCTTGGTTAAACTCATAACAACAGACAAATATTAGATATTATTGCTATCAACACCATTCAAATCATTATATTTCATAGCAATAAGGAAGTAGGAAGAGGAAAGGAATAATTGATGAATATAGGGTGAAGTGATTTATTAACATATTTCATATGTCCATATGAATACTTAACTGCTTCTAAATGGCAAGTATCAACCCTGAGGCTATGCAGAAATTCTTTACAAAATTACTTTTATGTTAGGAAAAATTCAGTTTCCTTTGAGACTGATAATATAAGCATATGTACAGAATAATATTATGTTAATAAGAATGCTAAAAATATACATCTAATTAGGCCCTTGGAGTCATTAATGCAAAGATATTTTTGAATATTTGAAGATACAAAAGTGACAGTTGGAAACTAAGATCATATTTGAGTGAAAAAAATGTCAAAATATAATTCAATTTCATAAAAGAATGTAAATGTTAGAATGATTGTCCACTTAATAATTTTTTCTTGTTTAATAATAATTTTCCCAGAGAGGCTAATATAGAACACTTTTTATATTATCTACAATTTGAATTTCTGAAATAATAATTTACCCAAAGATCTCTGACAAGGTAGTTTTAATACATGCTTTCAATTTTCAAATAAAGGAAAAGCCTCTTAGTGTCTAGTAGTTAGTATGCCCTTAAGGAACTTATAATCTAAAAAGAAAACATGCAAAACCAAGATGCATATGATATAAAGTAGAATGAATTGTGATTCAGGGGAAAAAAAAGAAACAAAAATAATAAAAAAAAACACTGACTCTGGAGTGTAAGGATTAGTTTGATTAAATAGTATCTCAGATACTTTCTATCTTTATGACTTAAGAATTTAAATTTTATGCTCTTCATTTTCATAACTGCATATACTCTGTAGAAATGTGTGGGTTTAATTTTCCCTCAGCAAAGATGATGAGGAAAAAGAAAATTAAAGGTAGATAACAGTGATAGCAAGGTGAGATATATAGATCTGTCTATATCCACCCTGCTACAAATTTATTAAGTAGCAATTAGTAAATGTAAATGAATTATTCATTTTGTAATTATAATTTGCAATTAACTTTTCATTGGCTATCTGAAGGTTGTATATAGCCCTGTTAGCCTTTAAAATTCTAAACTTGTTAGAGATGAGGACATTCTAGATAAGGAACCGCTTTGTGAGACAAGACTGCAATTCTATAAGAAAGAGGTCTTAGAAGGATTACACAAGAATGTGTGCTATTTTGTCTCTCCCATCTTCATCAGCCAAGATCTATCAGGTACATAAACACAAAGGGGAAAAAAAAAACATACGTAAAACCTGAAATGAGCGAGCAGAAAATAAGTTCAAAGAGCTTGATGTCTAGTACTAGAAAAGGAAGATAATTGTGCATTTTAGAATAGAGGGATCAGAAAAATAAATCACCCACAGAAACATTCATCCCAGTAGGGAAAATGGGGTAAGAATGCCAAAAGAAGAGATAATATTTGGTCCCTTTAGGAAAGAGGTGCTTATACAATATGTGTTCCCTTCATGTAAACATCACTGTCATTGTATTCTGCTTGTGTTCCCTCTTCCCATTGAAGCTATGTATAATTTTTAGAGGGTGGGTAACTAGATTTATAGGGAGAATATTACTTTTTAAGCTAACATTATTAGTATGTCTTCTTAATAAATGTCTGCTTTAAAATTATTGTGCATGTTTTGCATGACTACACATGCATAGTCTACATCAAATTATTTGCTTTTGAAATGAGTTGAGGGTAGAAAACAGGAAAAATTGGAACTCAGAGTTTTAAAAATGAATGTTAAAAATTGTTTCTACATGTAACTGGAGAAAATAAAATAATTGTGTATGCTATTAAATATAAGTTTAGAAGGGGAGGCTCTTGGGATATAATTGTTGAAACTTGGTCCAAGGAATATCTATGCATTGGATAGCAATTATTCCCTTCAGTCCATAATCTATTCATGAGAAATGTTAGGTATATACATCCTAAAAAGAGTGTTACACATATAAATGTAAAATAGGAATTGGAAAAATCTAATAAGACATAACAAAACAACTTTTTTAAAAAAACATTATTCAAATGAGATGCTGATAATGAATAACACATTCTTTTCTTGCTTAGGACAGTTCAAGATGATGAGAAGTCTGTAGAAATTGTGTTATGAACTATTCAGTATCATAGCATATAAGAAGCGGTACAATTATAAGTCCCTAAGAGCAACAGTAGCAGTGATAGCACCAAAAAATATTTTAAAAGTCAAAGTATAGATTAGGATGATTGAAAGTAAAATAAAATATATTAATAATTAAATGTAGAGCCTAATTTTTTGGGAAAATGGTTAATTTGATTTTAATAAATAATTTGTGAGTTTCAAAAACAAAAAGGTGAATGTGTAACCAGTTAAGGATGAAATCATAGCAGTTATTAGGGGCTATTTTTCCAATTTGATGCTAATGAACTTGATAATTAAATAAAATGAGTAATTTTTAAACAATTTTTATTCATTTATTTTTTATTATATGCACATGTATATTTTTAAGTTTCAAGATTTCCTTCCACCCTCCCTTCCCATCTCTCTCCCCTCAATGGAAAACTGTCAGGTTAGCATTGTACAGACATATTTTGTATAAACATGTTTATAGATTAGTCATTTTTGGTATGAGGAATTAGGATTAAGGGACAGAGATATTTTAGAGATAATTTTTATAAAGTGTTCATCAGATTCTTTTTTTTTTCCTTAGGTATTTGCAAGGCAAATTGGGTTAAGTGGCTTGCCCAAGGCCACACAGCTAAGTGATTATTAAGTGTCTGAGGCCAGATTTGAACTCAGGTACTCCAGACTCCAGAGCCAGTGCTCTGTCCACTGCACAACCTAGCCATCCCCTTCATCTGATTCTGAAGGATTGTTTTTATTGGTTTTGGTTTTGGTTTTTCTTCCTCTGAATTAGGATAACAGTCTAATGTGGGTGTTCAGGCTCTCTGAATTTCTGAGAGGAATTGTTTCCATCAAGGTTGAAGAGCTCCCCTTGTTGTTCTTAATGTGTACACTTTTCTCTTGGTTTTACTCTATTCACTCAGTATCAGATCCTGTAAGTCATTCTGTCATTCTCTAGAAACATGTTTTCTTGTAGTTTCGTATGGAATAATAATATTCCATAGTATTCATGGACCATTCCCCAATTCCCAAATTGATGGGTATCCCCTCAATTTCTAGTTCTTTGCCACTAGAAATTGGTGAAAATTATAAAAATATAAATATTCCAGATTAACAAAAGCTAAAATAGAAAACAATTTTTTCCACCTAAGAAAAAAATTAAAAATAAAACAAGTGACAATTAAGTTCCCTAAATTGGGGTTTATGGCACTGGTTGGAGGACAGGACCAGGTGAATTTATAGACTAATTCTACCAAGCATGGTAAAATAATTACTTCCAATAGTTTTAAAATTAGTTAGAGGAATCCTACCAAATTCTTCTTATGATACAAATGTGATTTTGATGCCTAATCTAGGGAAAGCAATGAAACTAATCTTAGACCGATTTTCTAAATGTATACTGAGAAGGAGATGGAGGAGTAAAATGAAAATAAAAAGAGAGAAGCAAAAGCACAGAGAAGAAATTCTTAACAAAAATGCTAAAAAAAGATAAAATAAAACTTATTACATATATATGTATTTATATATATATATATATATATATATATATATATATATATATATATATATAGTATTTTAAAATGTTCCCCCATTTAAATATTGCTGAACTGATTTGGGGGGCAGAATTAAGATGGTAGCTTAGCGATAGTCATCAGATGACCTCTCTCATCATTCTTCTCCAAACAATTTTGTCACACCCCAATTAATTTGTTGAGACAGAACTAATAAAGAATTGGGGTGAGATAGTTTTCAAGCTTAAGAAAATATATGAAATAGATAGAAGTCTGTAATATTTACACACAATGGTAATGCAGCAACATCAGCTATAGGGCTCTTAATAAAGAGATGAGAAACTTGGTTAGAAAGAAATTACATAGGGCCCTTTGGTAGCTAGTATTGCCACTGATGCTGATAATTCTATTGTCCATAAACAGTTCCAGGGAAAAGAGAAGGATTTAGGGTCTATGACAAAGGAGCAAGAGCCTTTAATACAGTTCAGAGGCAAAGTGCTAGTACTTTTGCCTGTAGGAAACAAAGTAGTTCTTTCTTGCTAAACCATAAGAGTGCAGACCAAGAGAGATTGATCATATAACTCTCATGATTAAAATACATGGAAAACAACAGAAATTATGTGGACCCACAGAACTAACTCTAACAACAGCAGCAGAATAAAGCAAGAAAATTTACAAAGCAACTTCCAACTCAAAGGTGAACAGAGTTGATCATAAACAATGAAATCAAGTAAAAACTGAGTAGAGTAACATAAGGATTTGAAAATAAAATAAGAATAAAAAGCTACTATAGTGCTAGGGAAAAACAAAAAATAAACTTGTAAGAAGGAAACAATGGGTAAACTTCAAAAATGGCAAAGGAAAATTCTAATTGGACCCAAGAATTTTAGAGTTGAAGAAAAATATAATAGCGGTAAGAAAAAACACCAAAGAAATAAATAAAATTTATAGCATTATGATAATTAGGAAAAGAAAATTAGAAACTTGATGAAAAAGGAAAAAAAAATAAATACTTTTTTAGGCTTTTGCAAGGCAGTGGGGTTAAGTGGCTTGCCACATGGATGGTAATTATTAAGTATCTGAGACCGGATTTGAACCCAGGTACTTCTGACTCCAGGGCCAGTGCTTTATCCATTGTGCCACCTAGCTGCCCTCAAAAAAAATAAATATTAAAGAAAATGGCACCTTAAAAACAGAATTTGACAAATGATAAAAAGGCATAAGAATATACTGAAGAAAAGAGTTCAAATCAGAATAATTCAAATGGAACGTGAAGTATAAATGTATATATGTATATATATATATATATATATATATATATATATATAAAAACATGAAATATAAATATTTTCCTACAAATAGCAATCCTCAATAATAGTGGAGAGAAGCCAGAAAGTTACTTGAGCTCTTCCCAGTTTATTTTGAAACAACTTTAAATGAAGCCTCTAAAACATATTCTGGAACAACAGAACCCTCAATAAAAAGTTGCATTGAAAAATAATTTTTTCTACTCCAGATATCTTGGAATGACTTCAGAAAAATTTTGTCTCATTTTGGTAAAAGGGGTGCAGCCCAGGGTGAAGTCAAGCCAGTGGGAGGCTGTGAGCCCCAGAGTATATCAGTAATTGAGGTCCCTGCATCTTAGATCAGTAGGTTAGTGGTGTATTAGGCCATCAGTGAGGATCCCAATCCTAGGGCAGAAAACATATCGTGTGTCTATACCACATTGTGAGTGCTACAGGAATGAGTCAATGGCCAGATAACTGCACCTCAGTACAAGGAACTTGTGATTCTGCCCCCCTTGTAATCCAGGAATTGAGCTAAACTATTAAAAATTAACCAAAAAAATCCAAATCATAGAAATCTACTATAGTGACTAGAAAGACCACAAAACAAGCTATGAAGATGAAAATGGGAAAAAATGCCTATATATATATATGTATATGTATATATAGATATAGATATAGATATAGATATAGATATAGATATATAGATATATATGAAACTTCAAATGGGGATGGTGAATTGGTCTCCAATTTTAAAAGTTCATTTAGAAAAACTCCAAAGGGATTTTAAAAATCATCAAAATAACTTGGGGAAATAAATGAGAATTATGAGATATGTGAACAAAGAGTCATAACTTGAAAAAGGAAGCACAAAAATTGATTGACGAAAACAACTTCTTAAAATAGAATTAAATGAACATTAATATATTTTTAAATTTTTAATGATTTTTCCAAGTTACAAAGTTTCCCTTCAAACTCCCTTCCCACTCACCTCCCCTCAGCAGGGAACAGTCAGGTTAGCATTTTACATACATATCGTGTTAAACATATTTACAAATTAGGAATTTTTGGCATGAAGAATTAGGATTAAGGGAAAAAGATACATAAGATATAATTTATATAAAATGTTAACCACATTTGGAAGGGTTGGTTTTTTCTTATGTGTTTTGTTTGTTTTCTTTTTCTTCCTCTGCTTGGGGATAATAAGTCCATAACCAGACAAATACAGTGGTCTTTGGACTGCCCAGAGTAGCTGCTTCCATCAAGGTTGTTCATCTTACAATGCTGCTGCTGATATGTACAATGTTCTCTTGGTTCTATTCTCTTTGCTCAGCAGCAGATCCTGTAAATTATTCCATGCTTCTCTAGAGTTCAACATTTTATGGTTTCTTATAGAACAATAGTATTCCATAGTATTTATGAACCATTACTGCCCCCCTCAATTTCCAATTCCTATCCATTACAACAACAGCTACTAAGAATATTTTGGAACATTTGGACTTTCTCCATTTTTTATAAATTCTTCTGAATAGAGACCTACAATTGGAATTGCTAGGTCAAAGGGTATGAACAGTTTTATTGCTCTTTGAGCATAGTTGCATGTTCCTCTTTCACAACTCCACCACCAGCAATGCATCAACATCCCAATACTCCCACAACCTCTCCAACATTGATCATCTTTCCTTTTTCTCATGTTGGGTAATCTAATAGGAGATCTCATTATTGCTTTAATTTGCATTTTTCTAATCAATAATGATTTGGAGAAAATTTATGTGATTATATATAGCTTTAATTTCTTCATTTGAAAACTATCTGTTCATATCCTTTGACTATTTATCACTTGGGGAATGACTTGTGATCTTATAAATTTTATGCAGTTATTCAGATATTTTAGAAATTAGACCTTTAGCAAAACACCTAGTTGCGAAGATTTTCTTCCAAGCTTTCTGCTTTCCTTCTAATTTTGGCTGCATTGATTTTATTAGTGCAAAACCTCTTTAATGTAGTTCAAATCATTAATTTTGAAGTTTATAATGTGCTCTAATTCTTGTTTAGTCGGTCATAAGTTTATCCCTATTCCACAGATCAGATAGAGTATTTCTTTTTCTTGGCCTATTAATTTATTTATCTTATCGTTTTCCCAACAACTTTTGTCAAATAGTGAGTTCCTAACCCAGAGACTGATTTCTTTGGGTTTGTCAAATAGTAGATTTTTATAGTCATTTACAGCAGTTTCTTTTGAACCTAAACTAATCTACTGATCTAATACTCTAATTTCTTTACCAGGCAGTTTTGATGACTGCTGCTTAAAAGTAAAATTTTAGATCTGATAGAGCTAGGCAGCATTCCTTTACATTTTTTTTATCTGTTCCCTTGTTATTCTTGCACTTTTATTGCTCCAGATGAATTTTGTCACTTTTTTTCTAGCTTGGTAAAGTAATTATTTGGTAGCTTGGTATGGTACTGAATAAGTAATTTAATTTGGGTAGAATTGTCATTTGAATTATATTAGTTCAACCTAACCATGAGCATTTTTCCCAGTTATTTAGATCTGAATTTATTTGGATGAGACGAGCTTTATACTTATGTTCATACTATTTCTGTGTTTGTCTTGGGAGGTACATTCCCAAGCATTTAATGATGTCTACAGTTATTTTAAATGGAATATCTCTTTGTATCTCTTGTTTTGGGGATTTGTTGTTCATATGCAGGAATGCTGATGACCTATGCGGGTTTATTTTATATCCTGCTACTTTTCTGAATTTGTAAATTGTTTCATGGAGTTTTTTAAATCATTTTCTTGGGTTCTCTAAGTATAGCACCATATCATCTGCAAAGAGTGAAAATGGATTCCTCACTGCCAATTTTGATTCCTTCAGTTTCTTTTTCTTCACTTATTGATACTACTAGCATTTCTAATACTATTTTGATTAGTAATGGTGATAATGGACATCTTTGTTTCACTCCTAATTTTACTGGGAATGCTTCCAATGTATTCCCATTAAATTTAATATTTTTGAAGGATTTATATGGATGCTATTCATTATTTTAATGGCAACTCATTTATTCCTGAACTTTAGTGTTTTAAAAAGGAATAAATGATGCACTTTATCAAAACCTTTTTCAGCATCTAGTGAGATAATTGATAAACTAATATGATTTATGTTGCCGCTGCTATTGACATGTTTAATTATATTGAGTGTTTTCCTAATTTGGAACCATCCCTGCATACCTGGTATAAATTCAATCTCATTGTGGTCTATTATCCTGGTTAACAACTTGCCTTAGTCTCATTATTAAAATTTCATTTAAGATTTTTGCATCAATCTTCATTAGGGAGATTGGTCTATAGTTTTCTTTGATTTGCTTCTTCCTGGTTTAGCTATCAGCACCATGTTGGTGTTATAAAAGATGTTTGGCAGCATTTAGTTTTTTAAATAGTTCATGTAGATTAGTAAAATTATTCCTTAAATATTTGGTAGAATTCATGTGTAAATCCAGCTGGACCTGGAGACTTTTTCATAGGGATTCTATTGATGGTTTCTTCTATTTCTTTTTCCTTAAAAGAGGTTATTTAAGCATTTCATTTCCTCTTCTGTTAATCTGGGCAATTTGTATACTTGTAAATATTCATACATTTCACTCAAGTTTTCCAATTTGTTGGCAGACAGTTTGACAAAGTAGCTTTGATTATCTCTTTAATTTCCTCCTCATTGGAGGTTAGTTCACCCTTTCAATTTTTGATACATATAATTTGGTTATCTTCTGTCTTTTTTTTAATCTGATTAAACAGTGATGTTTATTGACTTTTTCATAAAACCAACTTTTAGTATTATTTATGAGATCAATGGATTTCTTGTTTTCCAATTTATTAATCTCTCCCTTGATCTTCAAAATATCGAATTTGGTATTTAATTGGAGATATTTACTTTGTCTTTTTCTAGCTTTTTTTAGTTGCATGCCCAATTCATTTGTATCCTTTTTCTCCATTTATTCATATGAGCATTTAGAGTTATAATTTATTCTCAAAACTCCCTTGGCTGCATCCCATAAATTTTGATTTGATTTTTATTATCACTTTAGTGAACATAAATTATTGATTATTCTATTATTTGCTGTCTGATTTACCCATTATTTAAGATAAAGCTATTTAATTTCCAATTAGTTATTGTTTTATCATTCCATGACCCCTTATTATATGTAATTTTTATTACATCATGGTCTGACAAGTGTGTATTTAATATTTCTTCCTTTCTGTTTTTGATTGTAAGGTTTTTGTGCCCTAGTATATGGTCACTTTTGGTGAAAGTGACATATACTGCTGAGAAAAAGTTATATTCTTTTCTAGCCCCATTGTTTTCTCCAGAGGTTGATCACATCTAAGTTTTCTACAGTTTCATTCACCTTCTTAACTTGTTTCTTGTTTATTTTGTTGTTAGATTTATTTTGTTATGAAAGAGGGAGATTGAGGTCTCCCATTTTTAAAGTTTTTCTCTCTATGTATCATGGAATTCTCTTAGCTTTTCCTCTAGGAATTTGGAAGCTATGCCACTAAGTGTATACAGGTTTAGTAAAGGTAAAGCTTCAATATCAATCATGCCTTTTAAGATGTACTTTACTTCCTTTGCTTTTAATGAGATTTATTTTTGCTTTTACTTCTTCTGAGATCAGGATCACTACCTTAGATTTTTTTTTTACTTTGGCTGAGGGATGATATATTTTGCTCCAGATTGTTGCCTTTACCCTATATGTATCTCTCTGTGGCTTAAAATGTGTTTCTTGTAAACAACATATTGTAGGATTCCAGTTTTTAATACATTCAGGTATCCACTTCTATTTTATGGGATAGTGAATCCCATTAATATTTTAGCCTAAATTTCTAATTCTTAAAATCCTCTCCATGCTCTCTCTTTCCATTCAAAATTATCTCTTTCCTTTTCTGTTATTCTTACTCACCAAAATTTTACTACCTTTCCTCCTTATATCCTTTTTAAAAAATTTAACATTTAGATTATTTTCACTTATAACTTTCCCTCACTTTTTCTCATTCCCTTCCTCCCTTGACTTTTTTCCCCCAACCCCCCTTTCCATGTAGATTAAGTTAGATTTTTAAGCCCAAGTTTTAATTTTTCTTATTTCCTCACAGGCTAAATCTATTGGAAAGAATTTACTCAGCATTCATATTCTCCCTTCTTTCTCTCTAAAATTACAATTCATTTTGCTTCTTCCCTTGATGCTATTTATTGCTCTAATAAAATTACTCAGGTTATCATCAATCACAGTATGATTGTTTTACTGCTTGATAAAATCCTATTCTTGTCAAGATATCACAGATTGTTTGCTTGATTGCTTGATAAGCAGCATTGACTCAAATTGTATGAAATTATAGTAATAATTTTTTTACCTTAGTCCCATTGCAAGTTTCTTTCAAGTACACACAATCCTCCTCACAAGCCACAGTAACATCCAAATTCATATAATTACTTGAATTATTTGTGCCTTTCCTCCAGGCCAATTTTCTTTCACACTTTACCTCCTCCCTTGCCACCCAGTGTATTTAACCCCTTGTTAAGTGAAGCACTGGTTAAGTTAAACCCTGATCTAATTAACTGTAAGAATCTTAAAGATCCTTAAGTACTGGGAGGCTCTGGAGGCCTCACCTGTGAATCATTATAAGTAATAGAGACACTGACTCAGGTTCTTTCAGTTTATGATGCCCTCATTAGACAAGGTGCTAAACTCTGTGTAATTAAAGTGAGTGAAAGAATAATGAGACACTTAAGTTCTAAATTAACATCCCTGCTTTTCTTCAGGGCTTTCTGTCTCAAACACAGTGATGTAATCTTGGACCTCTGCAACGGAGAGAAAAGATTCACTTATGCCCATATCCTTTAGGTTCATTTTCTTCAGTTATGTTCTACCCTCTAATTGTGCTTAGAGAATTAGGATTGTATACAGTTTGATAGTATTGATAGTATTGAACAACATTTGTTTTTGTTTTTTTTTTTCCTAATGTTTTGTTTTTTTCCTTTCCCCTTTTTCCTTTCCTTTTTAAATGGAACTCTTGCACTGAATATTTGGCAAGTGAATTTTCTGTTCACTTCTGGTCTTTGAGGCGGGAAATTCTGTAAGTCCTCAAATTCATTGAACATGCATCTAGTTCCCTAACAGTATATGCTGAATTTTTCAGGATATTACATTCTGGTTTTTAATCCCAGGTCCGTTGTTCTCTACATACGGTATTGTAGGTGTTCTGATACTTCAGTGTTGAGGCTGATAGGTGCTATGTGACTCTGATTGTATTTCCTTTATATTTGAATTGTTTTCTTTATACTGCTTGCAATATTCTCTCCTTTATTTGAGGATTCTGTAATTTGGCTATTACAGCCCTCGGTGTTTTTATTCTGGGGTTTCTTTCTTGAAGGTTTCTTTGGATTATTGGTTATATTGTTATCTTGTTCTAGTAGATGTGGGCAGCTTTCCATTATAATTTCCTGCATGATGTTTTCCATTTTCTTTTGTTGGTCGAGGCTTTCTAGTAGTCCAATGATTCATCAATAGTCTCTCTTGGATCTATTTTCCAGGTCATTTGGTTTCCCCAAATTTTCTTCAATTTTTTTTCAGTCTTTTTCTTTCATTTGACTCTTTTAGTCTTTAGATTCATTGGTTTGTATTTTTTCAATTCTAATTTTTAGGGTTTTATTTTCTTTAATAGCTTCTGTGCTTCCTTTTCCAGTTGGTTATTTTACTTTTAATGGAGTTGATTTATTTGGTGAAATTTTCATAATGTTCCTGTATAATTTTCATTTCCATTTCACATTTTTCCTCTTCCTCTCTTCTTTGATTTTTAAATTATTTTTAAGCTCTTGGATGAGCTTTTTTATTTGAGTCCATTTTATAGACTGTTTGATACTTCCCCTTTAAGTGATTTTTCACTGCTTTATTCTTCAGACATGAAATTGCTGTCATCTTTTTCTGTAAAGTAGTTTTCTATTGTGAGTGCTCTTTTAGCTTTTTTGTTCATCTTTGTTCTTTTATTTCTTTTCCTGGGTTTTAGGGAGCATAGATCCAAGCATCCCTTCCAAAAAAAAAAAAAAAAAGGTGACCAGGAAGAGTTGAAAACAACAACAACAACAACAACAGCAGCAGCAACAGCAGAAACAACAACATAATCCTTAATTCATACATTTTAACCAAAAAGAAGGATGATCCTTTGGTGTTCTTCTGGATTAATCCCATTTCATGGTCTCCAAATTTAGGAGTTCTGGGGAATGGGTCTTCTTGAAAGACTAAATTATTTCCAGTTATAATGTAATCCATTAGTAAAGAAATGAATTTTAGATACAAAATATATACATCTTCTGTGAATAATACATACAAAACATTCTATGTATAGGGCAAAAATCAATGAGGCATTCAGACAACTACAAGTCCAATGGAAAAAAAGATGCCTGTTTTTATTCAATAACTGTCAAAGTATGAGAGCCTTCAAAATTTTCAAAGCATCTTCCAAAAAATTATGAGTCTCAGGGAGAGTGCAGAGAGATTTTTTGGTAAGGAAGAACTCATAGGAATGAAAAAAGTCACCCTAATAAGATCTATTTCCTTTTGAAGGAATGGAGCAATTGAGACCTTTACTATATTTTAGCAATTTTGTTTCACTTTATTGACTCTTGTGAATCTCCTACATCATATGTATATTTGAGAGTAAAATAAAAATTGCCACACATTAAGTATATCATATTTATGATATAAATACTTACTGTGTTTCTATCTTTATTTTACTGCTCAAAACTGAGCTTGTGTATTAGCTGAGGATACTTTAAAATGTAGAATACTCTAAATGTTTGCCATATTTATGTTTTATTGTGGAGACTGTTCCAAAGTAAAATATCACTTTATGAGTAAGAAGACATCCTAAACTAAACAGATGCTCTTAAGGTCTTTTCTCATGACTAAACTCATTCTGTATGTCCACAAAACATTGAGCAAACAGCCTGGGATAAGATTTACATTAAAATAATAACTTTTATTTTTGTTTTGATTTATAGATTCATTTTAAATGGTTCATTTCAAATCCATCTAGAATTAAAATTTCAATACAAAATATGTTTTTACTGATGTCATCAATTTTAGGAGCACTGTAATTTGAAAATTATCTCTTCTGACAATGATCATTCATTTTTCTTATAATTTATTTTCTTAGTGTTTTGCTGAACTCATTAATAGATTAGGTGATTTTTTATTATGATGGGAAATTCTTGAGGAAATGAAGTGAATTTGCTTTTTTTTGTGTCTCCAGCATACTAAGCACATAATAAATAAATTTTCTTTAATTTAAAGCTTTGAACGCCCCCCCTCCACACACACATACAAATATACACTAGATATAGGATTTGAATGTAGGTCTTTCTGACTTCAAGGCTGGTTTTCCATTGTTATATTTCTCTGTCTCATTATGTACAGATACTTCAATGGGAAAAAATATTATAATAACTTAGTAAAAGCAAGTAAGATAAAACAACATTTCTATAGTAAGCAATAGCCAAAGAATCAGAATGTAAAAGGTGTTCTTTTAATATATTTGCTACTTTAAAAACAATCCTTATATATAAAAATAATAAAAGTACTAAATCATGAGCAATTTTTGTCTGAAATTAAGTTGATTGTCTATCTGTGTCCAGATCTGAAAGGAATGGACATTTGTATTTTGTCATGATACTATTATTCTAATTTTATTCTTGCAGGATGTAGGGAGGAAGAAAGCTTTCTTATATTAGATGAAAGGAGTGAGTGGTAGAAATGACCTGGTCAAATATGTCTCCTTTTATTTATTATCCCCAGGTCCAAAGGATTATTTTCAAAGAGAATAATGGTGCTGAGGGAGTGAAGAATTCTTTAAGTTCCATTGTCATAAGCACAGAATTTCGAATAATTAAGAACTTAGCTGAAACAATTTCCAAATATATTTGTTATGCAACATCCAGGATCTCTATTTAAATTCTCACTTTGCAATAAGAAAAATGTACAATATTTATCATACCAGAATAATTAGCCAGGGTTTTATATATCATTAATATGCACACATATTTTACAGGAGATAAATTTAGATAGATAGATAGATAGACAAACAGATAGAAAGATAGGTATACCTATCTTGATAGAAATATTTTTGTCTCTACAATTTGTATGTTTAGGATTTTATAGATGTTTTGTTGATGTTTGGTTGTTTTATGGATTTTTAATTCAAAACTTTTATTTATATTTTAAATATATAATATATTTTTATTTATACATTCATATATTTAGATATATTTTTATATTTATATTATATATTTATATTCATATATTATATATTAAATTTATATTTATTTATGTGACAAACATGATGGAGGGATATTTATCTCTAATCCATATAATCTCTCAAACCTCTCCGAAAATACTCTACAAAGACAGAAACAGCAGCTAGCTCTATGATCTATAACAATGAAAACCTAAAAGAAGGTTAAAAATAACTTTCTGAATCAGCATTTATCTTAAACTTACTCAGCAGACCTCCCCTTACCATTCTGCTTCACAAGCAAAATGGCTGCATTAGCAGATCTAACAGGTTTATGACAAAATGGACTCTTATCTTTATTATCTCTCTTCCTTCTTTCCATTGTCAAAGAGATCCAAGCTCCAAATTCAAAAATTTGCTGAAACCCTGACAACCAGTGCCCTGGAAGCATTCTATACAACAAAAGATCATTGTAGAAGAGAGGAAAAATCTAAGTTTCTGAAAGATACAAACTTGAAAAGATAGAAAAGGCTACAACAAAACCAATGTTCTGAATTGTCAGTTTGGGTGATTGAGAAATGGAGAAATAGGATAGGACAACATGGGTGCCACAGAGCTCCTACCAAGCCTAGGGGAAAGCTCTCAGAAAGATTACTTCTGTCTCCCTAAAAGTCACTTGTGTGGAGAAACTAAGTAATTGAACCATTAATTGCCCACGTTTGAGGATACTGAGATGGCTTAAGATCCAAATCTCATGAAACCCAACTTCAGAATGGAGGGTGATGGACAATAAACAAAACAGGGTAATAGAGGTGGGAAAAACTGAAAATACTAGAGATTTTAGGAAGAAAACCTTGGACATGAGAAAGTGAGAATACATAATGTCCATGGTGCATTATAAGTCTGAAATGGTAAGATTTCACAGATAGAAAGAAACATCAAATCTAAAAGCAAACCTCAGGAGAGGAGAAATGCAATAATTATTCACATATTTTAATATATTTTGTCAATTATAAAATACAGTATGTAATTTATAGCATGGTTTGTATATAAATTTCTATGAGCAGTATGCTTGCATAACTCAAAAATACACGATTTATTAAAATGACAGTACTCTTTCCACTGCATAGATGGATAACTTTTTTTCAGTCTCAATGACTTTCTAGTTTGTAAGGAGTTTTTAGAGTTTGCATTCCCTAATCACAACAAAATCTTTTAAGAATATCAGATTGTCTTCATTATATGATGAGGAATTAGAGTAGAAATTAAACAGAGTTATTTGAAATAAAACTGAAATCAAATAAGAATACCAATTTCCAAAAAAAGAACTGAAATATATGAGCAATCATATGAAAGAATGATCTAAGTAATCAAAAAGATTAAAGGATATCAAAACAACTCTAAGATTTTATTTCATACCTACACTACTGACAAATAAAGCTAACAGGCTCCAATTGAGCACACATATCTTGAGAATACAAATCCCCCATATAGATTTCAAAGAATATGCAGCTCTTCTATTATTCTTGCTCAAATCATATTTTTAAGGACAGCTTATAAATAGGTTCTGAAGAAGAAATGAACATACTTAGAAAAATGTCTCAATATTATTTTCCCTTGCCTGATTATATTAGACTAAAGAAAGAAGAATTTTTTTAAACCCTGTGTGGGAAGAGAGAACTAGCACTAGTAACCTTAATCCCCACCCCACACTGCTTCACCACCACTACCCACAGTAACACAAAGTCATTAACACATAGTCTAGCTAGTGTTTCTGGTTCTTTTGTGGCTACATTTATTAGCTTGGATGATGCAACATTTGAGATACAATGAACTAGACTGTGACTTTATGAGTTTCAAAAACATAGTAGGAGGTACAAAATTGAAAGAAAATGGAAAAATTAAAGGCAATTATGCAATTTGCAGAGTAAAAACTAGAACAAGTTGCTTTACTCAGTGAGACAGAGGAATAATGCTAAGATGTTGGTTTTTAATTAATAAGACAGTGATTCCTTTCTTTTTAAGAATATTTTACTTATTTTGATTTTTACAATTTCCTCCCACTCTTGCTTGCTTCCCCCACCCCCACAGAAGGCATTCTACAGTCAATACATGGTTATCATGGAATACATTGATCTCAGTTGAATGTGTTGATTGTGATGATAGAGATATCATATCCTTAAGGAACAAAAAGAAATTATAACAGATAGAAAAATTTCATAATAGGATAACATTTTTTCTAAATTGCGGGATGACTTTGATCTTTGTTCATAATCCACAAGTTACTACTGGTACAGATGGCACTCTACCATTTGCAGATACCCCAAAATTGCCGGATTGTTCACTATGGAAAATTAGATGAGTCATCAACCCCATGTGCTGCTAGGTGTGATAGTACAGTTTTTATGGTTCTGCTCATCTATCAGCTTATATGTTTCATGAAAATCCATTCTAGGCTTCCTTGAATCCCATCTCTCCATGGTTTCTATAGAACAATAGTGTTCCATAGCACATATACCACAGTTTGTCTAACATTCATCCCAATTAAGGACATTTACTTAATTTCCTATTCTTTGCCAACACAAACAGGGCTGCTATAAAGATTTTTGTACATACAATGGTTTTACCATTTTTTCATAATCTCTTCTGATTATAGATCCAGTAGTGGCATTGCTGGATCAAAGGGAATACACATTTTTCTTGCTCTTTGATCATGATTTCAAATTGCTCTCCGGGGTTCCACCAACAATGTATTAGTGTCCCAGACTTCCCAAATCCCTTCCAATATTGATCATTGTCTTTTCTCACCATTGCGGCCAGCCTAAGAGTTGTGAGCTGGTATCTCAGAGAGACTTAACTTTGTATTCATCTAATAAGTAATGATTTAGAGCAATTTTTCATATGACTATGGATCTATTCAATTTCCTCAGCTATAAATTGCCTTTGTGTATCCTTTGACCATTAGTCAATTGGGGAATAACTTGTTTTTTTGGGAAAATTCCACTCAGTTCTCTGTATATTTTTTAAGTGAGTCCTTTGTCAGAAATATTAGATGAAAAAAATTGTTTCCCATGTTACTACATTTCTTTAGATTTTGGTTATAGTGGATTTTTCTGTGCAAAGGTTTTTTAATTTAATATAATGAAAATTATCTAGTTTCCTTTTAATGATGTTCTCCATTTCTTTCTTGGTCATAAAATGTTTCCTTTTCCATAGTTCTGAGAGATTAACTAGTCCTTGGTCTTGTAGTTTTGTTATAATATTGATTTTTATGACTAAATCCTGCATCAATTTTGATCTTATTTTGGTATAGTGTGTGGAATATTGGTCTAATCTAAGTTTCTTCCATATTAACTTCCAATTTTCCCAACAGTTTTTATCAAGGAATTTTTATCCCAATAGCTGAACTCTTTGGGTTTACCAAGCAGCAGATTGCTATAATCATTTTCTGCTATTGTACCTAGTCTATACTACTGATCTGCTGCTCTATTTCTTAGCGAATACCAGACAGTTTTGAGGACCTATGCTTTATAATATAATTTTAGATCTCATAAGGCTAAGCCACCTCCTTTTGCCCTTTTTTCATTAAATCCCAGGAAATTCTTGACTTTTTATTTCTCCATATAAATTTACTTACAACTTTTTCTAGCTCATTAAAGTATTTTTTTTTTTTGGAATTTTTATTGATAGGGCACTAAACAAGTAGTATAGCTTTGGTAGAATTGTCTTTTTTATTATATTGACTCGACCTATCTGGGAACAGTTAATGTTTGCCCAATTATTTAAATCTGATTTTATTTGTGTTCAAAAAGTTTTTGAATCTGCCTTGGCAGTTAGACTTGCAGGTATTTTATATTGTCTGAAGTTTCTTAGATTGGGAGTTCTCTTTCTAGCTCTTTCTGCTGTATCTTGCTAGTCATATATAGAAATGTTGAGGATTAATCAGGTTTTTTTAGAACCTGCTACTTTGCTAAAGTTGTTATTTATTTTTACAGTGCTTTAGATGACTTTATCGTATTCTCTATATGTGTCATCATGTCATCTGCAAAGAGTGAGAGTTTTGTCTCTTCCTTCCCAATTCTGATTCCTTCATTTTTTTCCTATTGCTGAAGCTTATATTTCTAATACCATAATGACTGGTAGTGTTGATAATGGGTATCCTTGTTTCACCCCTTGATCTTATTGAAATGCATCTATTCTATCTCTATCTCCATTGCATATAATGCTTGTTGACAGTTTCGTATAGATAGTGCTTGTTATTCTGAGGAACAATCCATTTATTCCTAGACTCTCTTGTATTTTTAGTGGGAATGGGTGCTGTATTTTGACAAAAGCTTTTTCAGCATCTATTAATATGATCATATGTTTTCTGAGAGGTTTGTTATTGATATAATTAATCATAATAACAGTTTTCTTAATATTCAACCAACCCTACATTGCAGGATAAATCCTACTTGATCATAATATATTATCCCATTGATAACTTGTTGCATCATTTTATTAAGATTCTATTTAAGATTTTTCATCTATATTCATCAGGGACACAGGTCTATAATTTTCTTTCTCTGTGTTTTAACTCTTCCTGCTTTAGCCATCAGCACCATATTGGTGTCATAGAAAGATTTAGGCAGAGTTCTGCATTCATCTATTTTTCCAAAACAATTAGAGAGAATTGGAACCAGTTGTTTCATAAATATTTAATTGAATTGCCTCGTGAATCCATCTGACCCTAGAGATTTTTTCTAAGGGAGTTCAATAATGGCTTGTTGAATTTCTTTTTCTGAAATAGGGTCATTCAGGTTTTTAATTTCCTCTTCATTTAATCTAGAGAATTTATATTTTTGTCAATATCCATCCATTACACTTACATTGTCAGATTCATTGGAATAGAGTTGTACAAAATAATTCTGAATTATTACTTTAATTTCTTCCTCATTGGTGGTGAGTTCACCTTTTTCATTTATAATAATAGCAATTTTGTTTTCTTCTTTCTTTTTTTTTTATCAAATTGACCAGAAATTTGTATTTTTTTTGATAAAACCAGTTCATGCTTTTTTATTAGTTCATGAGTTTTCCTGCATTTGATTTTATTATTTTCTCCTTTACTTTTTGAATTTCTAATTTGGTAGTTAAATGAGGATTTTTAATTTGTTCTTTCTCTAATTTTTATTTGCATATTTAGTTCATTGATTTTCCCTTTCTCTAATTTATTCAAATAAGCATTTAAGATTTAATATATCTGCTAACAGCTGCCTTGTGTATATCCCATGAATTTTGGTATGTAGCATCATTATTGTCATTATTTTAATGAAATAATTAATTCTTTCTATATTTTGTTGCCTGAACTACTCATTGCTTAAAATGCAGTTCTTTAGTTTCCAATTAGTTTTGGGTCCATATCTCCCTGGTCCAATATTGCATAAAATTTTGATTACATTATGATCTGAAAAAGATGTATTCACTACTTCTGCTTCTCTGCAATTTATCATTATATTTTTATGCCCTAGTACATGGTCAATTTTTGTATTCCATGTACTACATGAAAAAAAAGTATTCCTTTCTATCCCTGTTAAATTTCCTCTGTAGTTTTATCATATGGAGGTTTTCTAACAATCTGTTTACCTCCTTAAAGTTCTTCTTTTTTTATGATTAGATTTATCTAAATTTGAGAGTGGGAAGCTGAGGTCTTCCACTAGTAGAATTTTGCTGTCTATGTCTTTCAGTAGCCCTTTCAAGTTCTCCTCTAAGAAGTTGGATGCTATATCATCGGGTACATTTTTAGTATTTCAATTATTTTATTGTCTATGGTACCTTTTAGGCGGATATAATTTCCTTCCTTATCTGTTTTAATGCTATGTATTTTTGAAGCTCTTTGTCCGAGATAAGGATTGCTAACCCTGTATTATTCACTTCAGCTGAAGTAAAACCTATTTTTCTCCAAACAAGACATATTCTATATGTATCTCTCTGCTTCAAATGAGTTTCTTGTAAGCAGCATATTATAGGATTTTGGTTTTTAATCCACTCTGCTATTTGCTTATGTTTTAAGGGAGAGTTCAGCCTATTCACATTCAATGTTATAATTACTAAATCTTTATTGCCCTCCACCCTCTCTTCCTTCTGTTCACAGTTTTCCCTTTTTCCCCTTTTTCCATATTCCCCAGTGTTGTGTTTCTGAATACTGCCACTTTCAGTGTGTTTGCCCTTTTATATAAATGACCTCCCCTTTCTTTCCCCTTTCCCTTCTCCCCTTCTTCCCTTCCTTATATTAGTTCCCCTTTTTCTTCCCCTCCCTGCCCCCTTCCCCTTTTCCCCTTTTAATTCTTGAAAGGTAAAATAAGTTTCTTAACTTCACTGAGTGTGTCTAGGTTAACTTGAAGCCAAGTCTGATGAGATGTAGATTCAGGTGGTTCTCACCTCCTCCCTTCTTCCCTCTATTACAATAGGTCTTTTGTACCTCTAGATATAATAAGATTTACCCCATTAAGTCTCTGCCATGCTCCCATTTCCTTACTGTTTCCCTTTTTAATGAAGTATTCTTTTTTAATTCATTCTGAGTCACAATCAAAGAAAAGCTATGATTGCCCATCACTTCTGACTAAATATGTGCTCCCTAATAGATTTATAATTCTCAAGAGGTATGAGACCCTTTCTCCCATGTAGGAATATAACTAGTTTCATCTTATTGGATAGCAGTTTTTCCCCTTTTTTACCTTTTCATGTGTCTCTTGAGCCTCCTGTTTGATGTTCAAATTTTCTATTTATCTCTGGTCTTTACATCAAAATATATTGGAAGTCTCCCATTTCATTTAATGTCCATCTTTTCCCCTGGAAGAGAAGGCACAGCTTTGCCAGATAGTGAATTCTTGGCTGCAATCCAAGCTCCCTTGCTCTTCATAAATAAACTGAAAATTAAATGTTAAATGATAAGTCAAAGAAGAAAAGGAGTAACAATTTGGTGCAGAGGAACAAGAAGAAGAGAAAAGTATACATGGAGAAATATAGCATGGAGGAAAATATAGAATTAGTAATCTTAGCTGTAAATGTGAATGGGATGAACTGTCCAATACAATGGAAGTAGATAGATGAATGGATGAAAAAATCACAATCCTAAGGTATATTGTTTACAAGAAACAAATGTGAAGTAACTGGATTCACACTGGGCAAAGCAAAAAGTTGGAGCAAAACATTATTATGCCTCAGGTGAAGTTTAAAAAAATCACAGGTAGTAATCATGATATCAGATGTAAAAAAATGCAAAAATAGTTTTCATTAAGAGGGATATGGAAGGAAACTATACCTTCTTAAAAGACATCATTGTTAATGAAACTACATAATTACTAAACTTGAATGCACCTCATGGTACAGAATCCAAATTCCTCTAGGAAAAGCTGAGTGAAGTATAAGTAGGCACAGAGAGCAAAACCTTAATAATTGGGGACATCAATTACCATCTCTCTTCATAAATCCAACCACCAAATAAATAAGGAGGAACTTAAGAACGTAACTGAAAGCTTAGTTAAAAAAAAGATAGACCAATGGAGAAAATTTAATGGGAATAGAAAAGAATATGCTATTTTATCAACAGGAATGGCTCCTATATGAAATTTGATTATGTATTATAGCACAAAACCCTTAGAAGAAAGTCAGAAATAATAAATACACACTTCTCAGACAATGATGCAATAAAAATTATGTGTAATTAATGGTCATGAGAAAATAAACCAAAAACTAATTGGAAAATAAATAACTTCTTTCTAAAAAATGGGTGAATCAAACAGAAAAATAATAGAAATCATTAAATAATTATATCCAAGAAAATGATAATAATGAGGCAAAATAGCAAAACTTATCAGATGCAGTCAAGGCAGGTTTGAGGGGATATTTTATGTTTTAGAATTCCCATATGAATACAATGATGAGGAGATCAATGAATTGGGTACGCAACTAAAAAGCTAGAAAAAGAGCAAATTAAAGATCCCTGATGAAATACCAAATTTGAAATTCTGTAGATCAAGGGAGACATTAATAAAATTGAATACAGCAAAAACATGGAACTCATAAATAAAACTGATTTGGTTTTATGAAATAGCCAACAAAATAGACAAATTATTAATTAATCAGATTTAAAAAGAGAAAGAAGATAATCAAATTTGTAGTATCAAAAAAGAAAAGGGTGAACTAACTACCAATAAGGAAGAAATTAAAGAGATAATTTGAAGCTACTTTGCTGAATTGTATGCCAATAAATTGGATTACCCGAATGAATGGATATTTACAAAATTACAAATTCACCAGCTTAACAGAAGAGGAAATACATTACTTTAATAACCCTATTTCAGAAAAAGAAATTGAAGATATCATTAATAATGTCCCTAAAAAATGTTTCCAGTTTCAGATGGATTTAGAAATGAATTCCATCAAATATTTAAGGAACTATTAGTTACTATTCAACTTAAAGTATTTAAAAAATAGAAGTTCTCCCAAACAGCGTTTTTGACACAAGCATTGTGCTGATACCTAAACCAGGAAGAAATGAAACAGACATAGACAATTATAGACCAAACTCCCAAATGAATATTGATGCAAAAATATTTCTTATTAATTAATTTAATTTCTAATTTATTTATACATTACTAAAATATTCTTGTTTTAAGAGTAAAGGTAATCCTACTCTACCGCCTAAAAATAAAAAAAAAAAAAAATCTCACAAGAAATAAAATGAAAGAAAGAGAAAAAAATGTGCTTCAGACTGTGTTCCAATACCATCAGCTCTGTCTAATGGTGGATTACATTCTTGATCAAAAGTCCATCAAAGAAATTACTTCCACAGTAGATATTGCTGATTCTCATTCTCTCCATCCATTTCTGCCCACAATCAATTATTAAATTTTTTCTCTTCTTCCACTCTATCTCATCAAAAGTGTTCTTTGGACACTCAAGTGGCACAGCAGACATAGCACTGGCCCTGGGGCCAAGAGGCCACAAGCCAACATACCACCCCAGAGACACAGCATCCAGTCATCCCTGTGGTCCTGGACAGGCCATCCAATCCCACCATGATGCAAAAAGTAAAAAAGAAAATATATTATATCTGACTATCTTCTCACATGATCTACCCTCTCCTCTCTCCCTCTCTCCCCTTCCTCCCCACTGCCTTCTCCCTGCCCCCTTTAACCCATCCCATTTCTTTCCTTTTTCTTCTAGATTTCTATGATGTATATATATATATATATATATATATATATATATATATATATATATATATATATATATATATATAGTTTCCATTCTGAGCCATTTCCAATGAGAATGAAGCTCCCTCATTCCCCTCCCCTCATTATATACCATTGCAAAAGCTATTTCTTGACTCTTTTACATAAAATATCTTAGTCTATTCTACCTTTCCTTTCCTTTCTCCCAGGATATTTCCTTTTCACCCATTGATTCCATTTTTACAATGTATTATTCCTTCAAATTCAGTTCTCTCCAGTGTCTCAACTGTAAAAGCTCCATATAAATAAGCTCCTTATAAATAAAAATAAAAAATAAAAGCTCCTTATAAATAAGAAGGTTCATATGAATATTATCTATCTTATATTCCCATGCAGGAATACATGCAATTCATCATCATTAAATTTCTTATAATTTACCCTTCTTGTCCACTCTCTATGTTTCATCTGCATCCTGTACTTGAAGTTCAAACTTTCTGTTCAGAGCTGGTCATTTCAACAGGAACATTTGAAATTCCATTTCATTGAAAAGCAACACAAGTGGTTGTTCAGTTTTGCTGGGTAGTTGATTCTCGGCTGTATTACAAGATCTTTTGCCTTCCAGAATATTATATTCCAAGCTCTATGAACACTTAATGTGGATGCTGCTAAGTCCTGGGTAATCTTTACTGCAGCTCCACAATAATTGAATTGTTTTGTTTTGGAAACTTGTAGTATTTTCTTTTTGACTTGGGAGTTCTAGAACTTGGCTATAATATTCCTGGGAGTTATTACTTTTAGATCTCTTTCAGTAGATTCTCTCAATTTCTATTTTGCCCTCTACTTCTAGGATATCGGGCAATTTTCCTGTAGAAATTCTTTACAGATGAAGTCTAGGGTCTTTATCTGATCATGACTTTCAGGTAGCCCAATACTTTTTTAAACGGTCTTTTCTGGATCTGTTTCCAGATGCATTCTTTTTTCAATAAGATATTTCATGTTTGTTTCTAGGTTTTCATTCTTTTGATATTGTTTTATTGTGTCTTGAATCCTCGCAAAGTTATCTGCTTCCTTTAGTTCTGTTCTATAGTTTAAGGATTTGTTCACTTTAGAGAATTTTCTTATCTCTTTTTCCATCTGCCCAATTTTGTTTTTAAGGTAATTTTCTCATCAACTTTTTGAACTTTTTTTTTTCGAATTGAACTAAACTAGTTTTTAGAATATTATCTTCTTCAGCATTTTTTTTGTTCTCCTTGGCTAAGTTGCTGACTTGGTTTTCATGTTTTTCCTGCATGTCCCACATTTCTCTTCTCGATTTTTCCTCTACCTCCCTTATTTGATTTTCAAAATTTATTTCAGGCTCTGAAATAGCCTTAGATCAACTTCTAGTTTTACTGGATGATTTAGATGCAGTAGTTGGAATGTTCTTGTCTTCTGATTGTATGTTTTGGTCCTCTATGGTACCAAAATTGTACATTGTCTATGTTCAGGGTTCTTTTTTTCTGTTTACTCATTTCCCCAGCCTGCACATGGTTTGTGGTGCTTCACAGGTCTTTGAATATTATTGGGACACCCCTGCAAGGATCTCCTTATGTGAGGCTCTGACTGTTTTCCTAACTATGCTCTGATCTGTGGATGGCAATAGGGGGTTCTCTGAATGTGACCAGGGTCTGAATATGGACAAAGTACTGTCCTGTCCCAAAGTACAAAGTCCTGTCCCAGGGCCTGCTAAGTGGTGCAGTGGATAGAGAACCAGCCCTGAAGTCAGGAATACCTGAGTTCAAATCCTGCCTCAGACACTTAGCTGTGTGGTCTTGGGCAAGCCACTTCACCACATTTGCCTTGGAAAAACCTGAGAAAAGAAGAGTCCTGTCCCAGAGACAGAGGAGATAACTCCATAGTATCCCTTTATGCCCTTACCTTCTGTGGGTTGGGCACTCTAGTCAGAGCTGCCAGGTAGCTTGCTGCTTGGTGGCTCTTTTTGCCTTCTTCTGTTTGCTGGGATCTGGGCTTTACTGAGGGCTATAGCTATACTGGTGACCATGGCTCCACTAAGGGACATGCTGACCCCCACTTACTCTGGCAGAGGTTTCGTTGCTAATCTTCCAAGTTATGCTTGGTGTTCCCTGAGTTGCCAGGTCAGGAAACTGCTTCTGCTGCTGTAAGCCAGTTCTCCCTGTGACCCAGGCACCTAGGCACCCAGTGGTCTGTTCCAGGAGGACTGGAGCTCCTTCACCCTGGTGTGATAATACTGGTTGTCCTGCTGCCCCCTAGACCCCAGTGGAACAGAGCTTTCCCATGATTTTCCAGGCTAATTTGGGCTGGAGAATTACTTCACTGGATCTTTCTTTTGGTTCTATCTCTTGAAAATTTAGTTAGAGCCAGAATTTTAAAGTTTTTGGAATATTTTTGAGAGAGCTCCTAGGAAAGGTTGTTCTCATGCTTCCATCTTGGCTCTGCCCCCATGCAAATCTTAAATAAAGTTTTAGCAATGAGATTACAGCATTTTATTACTAGTAATATTCTGTGATAAGGTAGGATTTATACCTGGTAGGGACGGATGGTTCAATGTTAGGAAAACACTCAATGTAATTGAACATATTAATAGCAAAACCAACAGAAATCATATGAATATCTCAATAGATGTTGAAGAATCCTTTGCTAAAATACTACATCCATTCCTATTAAAAACATTAGTAAGTATGGGAATAAATTGAGTTTTCCTTAAAATAATAGTTATCTAAAGACATCAACAAATATTATGTGTAATGAGAATAAACTTGGAACATTTCCAATAAAATATTCAATATAGTATTAGACATGCAAGCTGTAGCAATAAGAGGAGAAACAAAAATTGAAGGAATCAGAAATGGCAATGAGGAAACAAAGCTTTCACTCTTTTAAAGTTGATATGATTGCCTACTTATAGAAGCACAGAAAATCATTTTTAAAATTCGTTGAAACAATTAACAAATTCAGCAAAGTAACAGAATACAAAATAAGGCCACATAAATCATCAGAATTTATATATGTGAACAACAAAGCCCAAGAGCAAGAGACAGAGAAATTCCATTTAAGGTAACTATAGACAACATTAAATAGTTGATAATCTACCCCCCAAGACAAACCCAGAAACTGTATGAAAACAATTATAAAGCACTTCTCACCCAAATAAACTCAGACCTAAATAATTGGAAAATGCCAATTTCTCATGGTTAGATCAAGTTAATATAACAAAAATGAAAATTCCATCTGAATTAATTTACCTATTTCAGTACCATACCATTTAAACTACCAAATTACAATTTTATTCAGCTAGGGAAAAATAGTCAAAATTTATCTGAAAGAACAAAAGGACAAGAATAGCAAGGAAATTGATGAAAAAATGTTAAGGAAGGTGACCTAATTCTTCCATATCTCAAATTATACTATAAAATGACAGTCATCAAAATTGTCAGGTACTGGATAAGAAATAGAGCAATGCATCAGTGAATTAGGATAACTTAAAAAAGAAACAGTAGTAAATGACAACAGTTATCTACCATTTGAGAAATTCAAAAACATCAGCTTCTTGGATAAGAACTCTACTTCACAAAAATTGTTGGGAAAACCATAAAATAGTATGGCAAAAAATTAAGCATGGACCCACATCTCACACCCTATACCAAAATCAGTTCAAAAATTAGTACAGTATTTAGAGTTAAATGGTAACACTATAATTACTTTAATAGGTCAAAAATATTCTTTCAGATCTATGGAAAGGAGATAAATTGATAACAAACAAAAATTAGAGTTCATAAAAACTGAAAATGCATGATTTTGACTAAATTAAAATAAAATGCTTTTGTACTAATAAAATAAGGCTGCTAAAATTAGACGGAAAGCAGAAAACTAGGAAACAATCTTCACAACTAGGAGTTTTCATAAAGGTTTCATTTCCAAAATTATAGAGAATTGTATCAAATTTATAAGTTCACAAGTCATTCCCCAATTGGTAAATCAAAGGATATGATCAAACAATTTTCAAATGAAGAAATTAAATCTATACATAATCATATAAAAATGTTCCACATCAATATTGATTAGAGAAATGCAAATTAAAACAGCAATGAGGAATCACCAAACATCTATCAGCTCTGTCAAGGTGAGAAAAAGTGAAAATGATCAATCTTGGAGAGGTTGTGAGAGGACTGAGACATTGTTGCATTGCTGGTGGACTTGTGAGTGGATCCAACTTTTCTGGAGAGCAATAAAGAACTATGTCCAAAGAGCAATAAAAATATCCATTCCCTTTGACCCAGCAATTTCAATTCTTGGTCTATATTCAGAAGAAATTATCCAAAATGGGAAAAGTCCACCAAAATATTCATAGCAGCTCTTTTTTTAGTGGCAAAGAATTAGAAATTGAGTGAATGTCCATCAGTTGGGCAATGGCTAAAAAGTTATGCTACATGAATACTGTGGAATATTATTGTTCTATCAGGAACCACAAATGATCGAACTTGAGCAAGGCATCTAATGGCTTACAGGATCTGATGATAAGTGAAGGGAGCAGAACCAAGAGAACAATGCATACATTAACAGAAACATTGTGAGATGTTCAACCTTGATGAAAGCAGTTCCTATCAGCAGTACAGAGAGCTAGGACTAACATGTTAGACCGGTTGTGGATAATGTTATCCCCATGCAGAGGTAGAAACACAAAGCAAAATAAAGCAAAACAAAACAAAAGCAACCCTTCAGAATCTGATGAACACATTATAAAATTATTTCTTATTTATCTCTTTCCCTTAATTCTAATTCCTCATACCAAAATGACTCATTTGTATTCATGTTTATCAAAACTATGTATGCACAATGCCAGTCTGCCTGTTTGCCACTGAGGTGAGGGGAGTAGTAAGGGAGGTTAGAAGGAAGCTAAGTAACTTAAAAATATGCATGTACATATGGATGAAGAAATAAATAAAGAAAGCTAATTGATATCAATTTGTCCTGACATTATAATCACTGAGTTGGTCACCAATATAATTAAAACTATAATTTTCATTTGATATTAAATGTTAGAATGGAAGTTAAAGCTGGTAGAATTTATAAAAAGATGCTAATACTTAAGAAGTTCTACTAGATTCCATTGAGAAGATATAGCCATGCTTAGGATTATGACTCTTTAGCTTAAGTGAGACGTGGGATACTCACTCCAGAATCCCAATCCCAGAAAACCAGGAAAAGGACTTAGAAGCCATTGAATTGGTAGCAGCATCAACAGCTTTTAACTCAGAAGACTTTTGCATTATCGATATTAGAATCTGGATTCAAGCGGGAAGCTAGGTGGCACAGTGGATAGAGCACCGTCCTTGGAGTCAGGAGTACCTGAGTTTAGATTTGTCCTCAGACATTTAATAATTACTCACTTGTGTGGCTTTGGGCAAGTCACTTAACCCCATTGCCTTGAAAAAAAATGAATCTGGATTCAAGTCCTAGGTCACAAACCCAGGAAGAGGAGATGAAGTTGGATAAAAAAAAATATGAGATGTCAGGGAATTGTGTGACACTCCTTACATTTGAGGTCTGAAAAGAGTGCTTGTATTCACTCATAGACCAGAACAGAGGACAAAAGAGTAGGAAATGCCTTTCAGTTTATATGATATTGGAAAAACAAAAAACTTACAAGTCTCCAGGAACAGTTCTGAAAACAGCTGCTCAAAACCCCCTGAAAACTGGAACACTGCATGATCCATCTTGGAAGTAGAGCCTTACTTTAATGAGTACTTAAAATTCAGTCATAGGATGAGAAAATGAGGAAACCAAAGAAAAATATTCCACCATTATAATTTGCTGAAGTGACAAGGAAGAGGAAGACACACACACTCTGAAAAAGATAGTAACGTCAAAACTCCACATCCAAAGGTTCCCCAAAATATGAATTAGTCTTAGGCCATGTAAGATCCAAAGTCTCTGTTCCCAAATGATTTTAAGGGGAGAGAAATAGTCCTAGTTGTATTGACCTCTTTTCCTCAGGCTTGGTAAGGTGCCATACAATACCCAAATCTCCTCCCATGGTGTTCTGCCGCTTCACTTCATTGATGGTAGATGCCCCTGGGTCCTGGCTTAGGAGGAGAATGGCACAGCTGGTCAACTGGGGTCAGGTATAAGTGGGACTTCAATACTGGTGTCCCAGATTCCCATTCAGCTGGTGAAATAGGCTGCAAAGCCCAGTGCAGTCTACAAGTCACCAGTGTTCTCACTGTGGAAGGACCTAGTTCAATGAACAAGCCTCTAGTATTCTTAACACAGAAGTTCTGTCTCTGGACAGCCCCAGGTCAGTGACCAAGCTACTAGCAGTTACAGTGCAGAAGATCTGGGAGTTGACACCTTCTTCAACACAAAAAAAAAATTAAAATAGCATTACTTTGGCCAAGAAGCAGTGTTCAAAATGAGTAAAAAAAGAGCAGAGAAAAACTGGAACTTTAGAAAGCTATTATGTAGATAAAGGAGAGCACAAGACCATCTCAGAAATGAGTGATAGAAAAAGTAGTATATGTGAAAACCTGGAGAGGGTTATGAATTGGAAGACTAACAGACTGTCTTCTGTGGGGGGTAGGGGGAGGAAAGCAATATTAGGGGAAAATTGTAAAATTAAAAATAAATAAAAATCTTTCTAAAAAAATAATTGATTCAGTCACTGTATTGCAGAGAAAAGTTGTTATTCATAACTTATCATCCTATACTATTCCTGGAAATTTGTCCACAGTTTATGTCATTTTCATCATCTCATGTAAGTCTTCCCAGGCTTACATTAGAACATTCTGCATATTCTTTCCTATAGCATAGTTACTTGTTCCATTGTAATCACATACCACAATTTGTTCAACCATCCCCAACTGATGGGCATACCCTCAATTTTCAATTACTAGCTGGAAGAAAAATGTTGCTATTAACATGCTTGTACATATAAGTCCCTTCACTTTTTTAGCTTTTTTTAATAGAGACTAAACAGTGATATTTCTAAGTCAAAGGGAATGCATAGTTCTAAAATGTGTTTGTCATCATTCCAAATCTTTCTGTAGAACGACTGAATCATTTCAAACTCCAGTGAATTTCTCATCTTTATGTTCCCTCCAACATTTGTCATATTTCTGTAATGTTCAAATAAGCCATCTAATAGATATAAATTGGCACTTCAGAAGTTTTAATTTGTTATTCTCCAAGCAATAGTGTTAGAAATTTTTAAAAATAAAATTTATTTATATATTTTTCCAATAACATGCAAACAAAATTTCCAACACTCATTTTTTCTAAGGTTTTAACTTCTACATTTTGCTTACTCATGCCCATCATTCATCCTAGCAATGTAATATAATATAATATAATATAATATAATATAATATAATATAATATAATATAATATAATCAGACAATTGACACTTAAATAGTTGTGTGACTGTGGTGGAGTCACTTAACCCTGATTGCCTCTCCTCCAGGATATCTCCAGTCATCCTGGCTCATATTTGACCTTTGAATTCAAATGGTTCTGGAGGAGAAAGTGAGGCTGGTGATTTAGCACATCACTCACACACTCAAATCCAATTCATGTGCTTGTCATGGTATAATCTCCCTGATGTCATGATATTCTTCTAGACAAAAGACAAAACATCATCATCATCATCATCATCTTCACACCTAATTTCTGCCATATTATTTTCAAGTTTTCCCTGTAGTTTTAGTTTTCACTGAAGAGTGAGTTCTTATGTCAGAAGGTGGAGTCCATGGGTTTATCAAATAGTAGATTATTATTATTATTATTATTATTGTTGTTGTTGTTATTGTTATTATTATTATTATTTATTACTGTTTCTTTTTGTATCTAAACTACTCCATTGATACAACACTCTATTTTTTAACCAGACAGTTTTGATCACATCTGCTTTCTACTATAATTTTTTATCTGTTAGGAACAGGAGGAATCTTATTAAGATCATAATACAGTTATCAAGACTAGTGAACCATGAGCTATCCAGCATAAGAAGAGGCTGAGATTTCTCCACCTTTTATATTCTAAACATAATTCCTACAATATTACATTACATTACTTTATTAGTTTTTTATGGAATGTGATTTATGCAATTGTGTTTTGTATGACTATACATATATATAACCTATGTCAAAATGCTTGCCTTGTATGTGTTGGGGAGAAGAGGACTGGAGGGAATTTTGAATTCCACAATGGAAGAAAGACTGAAAATAGCTTTTACATTAATCAAAGAAAAATAGAATGTTAAATTAAAAAAATTATTTACTATAAGGGAAATCATACTACTACTTTATATAAAAACTTGAATGAGAATGTTAAGGATAATGAATATGACTTTTTCAAATAGAGCATGTAGTGTACAAGTATGGTTACTGGTTCAAAGGAAAAAAAAAGAAGATTTTCATTTGATATGAGGAGAATTTTCTCATAATTGGAGCTAAAACTTGAATATGTTGCATAATAAAAATAAAATTAAAGTACTTTTCTGTTGTTACAGAGAATATTCTTATTTCTATGGTTATCAATTCTATCAGTTTGATTAAACATTATTTAAATACAATGTTTTGTTTTGTTTTTGTTCTGTTTTTGCTTTTCCTTTTTTAAACCTGAAACATTTGTCTATCTGCATTTGTTAGTTATGATCTTTATTCTGAATCATTTTCAAAGATTAGCAATTGTGTCTCCACAACTGATAAGTTTTCATACATTCCATAAATGTCATTCACTTAGCCCTGGAAACCTGAATTAATTTAGAGTTCTGTTTTCAATATTTATATTTCCTTATTGATATTGAAGTTTAAAATTATTTTTTAAACTGATTTTTTTCTCTATTTTTTTTCTCTTCATTTTTCCAGACCTCACAAGTTACAAATAAAGGATTTCTTTATTACATTGTGGGAGGAAAATCAGAGACATGTATCTGAACCCACTCTAGTAGCAAAGTCAGGGCAGTGAGGTTAAAATTTGATTTATATATTTGTGGCTACACAAGGAATCAACTATGGTGTAGCAACAGTGGTGAAGCATAACAGCAGTAGTGAAGGAAGGTTTCCTTATGATAAAAGTTCATTCATAGCAAGATTTCATTTCCGGGTCTGGTAGTCATTTGCTGAGCTCTGAGGCCATTAATTCTGTGATTTAGTTGCAACAATGTTCAAAAAAGAGTGAGCACAAAGTATTGTTGCTATGCCAAATTCAGGGTACATCGTGCTTGCTGTGTCTTAGCTCTAAAAACAAGATATATTTAAATAGAAAAATAGAGGAATAAAGAGAGCAGTGGTCTCTAATCCTGTCAATATCATTCTCTTTGGTGAAGAAAAGTCAATCAAAGTAGAATTTGAGTGAGCCTTTCTGCAGACTGCCTATAATATACAGTAAAATTATCATTTCTTTCTTGCTCTCTCTACCTCTAAGATAGATTGATAAGTATAAGTATGTTAGTGCATATATATGTATGTATATACATATATATATATATATATACATGCATAAATTTGTAAATATGGGTGTATGTATAATTCCATGGTCTTTCTCTTTTTATTTATTTTTATCATGCTTGAGTTTCAAGCTATTTTACCATTCCCTACCCATACTTTAAAACAGAAGACAGGATTTGACATACATACACACACACACACACACAAATATGTGTGAAATTATTCAATTCATAGTTTCATATATCAATTATTTCTCTGTAAGTGAACAACATCTGCCTTCATAGGTCCTCTGTAGGTGATTTGAACAATCATATTACTTAGAATTGCTCAGTCATTGACAGCTGCTCTTTGAACAGTCCTGTTTCTATATTCATTGTTATCTTGGTGCTTCTTGTTTCATTATTCATTATTTCATTCAAATCTTTCATTTTTTAAATTTTCTTTATTTTTTTTGAATTTTTTATCCAAATACATCATAAGAAAGTTTCAACATTTACTTCCAAAATCATGAGTTACAAATTCTCTGAGTTCTTTCTCCCACCCTGCTCACCCTCAATTGAGAAAGCAAGTAACTTAGGGTAGATTAAAAATTTGTAGCCATGAAAACAATACTGCGATAACCATTTTGTAAAAGTAAACATAATCCTCCCTGCACAAAGACAGGAAAAACTTCAAGAAAAGTATGCTTCAGTTTGTACTCAAACACCATCAGCTCTCTCTTTGGATAGAAATTTCATAATCATAATTCTATCAGAGAAACTGCTTCAATATTATTCAACAGTCATGATTAACTGTATTTCCCTCCATCCTAACCCCATCCTCTTTTATTCTTCACTCTCTCCTTTCATCCTGCCCCTCCTCATATGTGTTTTGCACCTGACTATCCTCCCCCTTGTTCTTCCGTCTCTTTTATCACCTACTATACACTCTTCCATGTCTCCTATGCCTTTCTCTCCTATTTCTCCTCTTGGGAAAAACAGATTTCTATATGCAATTTGTTATGTATTTTATTTCCTTTCTGAGCCAATTGTGGTGAATGTAAGGCACACCCATTCCACTTCACCTTCCCCCTCTTCCACTCCACTGCAAAAGCATTTACTGGTCTCTTTTATATGAAACAACTTATCCTATTGCACCTCTCCTTTCCCTTTTTCCCACCACATTCCTCCCCCCCAATAAATCCATCTTTTTAATATATTATAGCTTCAAATTCAACTCCCTCTTTTGCTTTGTCTATAAATCTTTCTTCTAACTGCTGTAATAAATGAGAAGGTTATATGAGTTATCTATATCATCTTCCTGCAGGAATGTAAGCAATTCAACATCATTAAGACACTCATGGTTTGCCCTTCATGGACACACTCTGTGTGCTTCAAGTGAGCCTTGAATTTGATGATCAAACTTTCTTTCAGCTCAGGTCATTTCATTAGGAATGTTTGAATGTACCCTATTTATGTTCATCTTTTCCTCTGAAAAAAAAAATGTTCAGTCTTGCCGAATGGTTGATTCTGTATTGTAATTCAAACTCTTTTCAGCTTCCAGCATGACATATTCCAAGCTCTATGAGTCCTTGGTGGAGAAGGTGATAAATCGTGTGTTATCTTACCTGTTGCTTATACTTGTAAATCATTCTGCATGACTGGAGAGTTTTGAAATTTGGCTACAATGCTCCTAGCAGTTTATATATTTTGGGGACCTTTGAGGAGGTAATCAGTAGATTCTTCCAATTTCTATTCGATCCTTTTCTTTTAGCGTATCAGGGCAGGTTTCCTGGATAATTTCTCGGAAAATTATGTGTAGTACTTTTATTTTGGTCATGACTTTCAAGTAATGCAATCATTTTAAATTATCTCTCTTAGATCTGCTTTCCAGGTCACTTATTTTCCAATGAGACCTTTAACATTTTCTTAATATATTTCCCTCTTATGATTTTGTCTTATTGTTTCTTGATTTCTCATAGTCATCAGCTTCCCTTAGCACTGTTCTACATTATTTTATTCAACAACTGTTTTCTTCAGAGAGCTCTTATATATAATTTTCCAATCAGCCAATTCGTCTTTTTAAGACATTTTTCTCCTCATTAGTCTTTTTAGACTGCTTTTTCCATTTGACCCAAACCAATTTCTAAGATATTATTTTTTCAGTGTTATTTATATCTCCTTCATCAATCTGCTGATTTGATTTTCATGATTTTCCCATATAGCTCTCATTTTTCTTCCAAAGTTTTACTCTTACCTACCTTGCTTTTCAAAATCTGTTTGAGCTCTTCCATAGCTAAAGCCCAATTCATATTGCTCTTGAAGGATTTTGATACAGAAGCCTTGCCTTTATTATCTTCTGAGTGTATATTTTGATTCCCCCATAAAACCAAAGTAATTTTCTATGATTGGGTTATTTTCTTCTGTTGTTTGTTCTTTTCCCCATGCTATGACTTCATTTTAACTATTTTAACTATTTGATAAGGTGGGACTTTGCTTCCAAGGTGGAGGACATACTCCCAAGTTTTTGAGATTTTTTGCAGCTGTTTTCAGGATCACCACTGCCTCCACCCACATGTAAATTCTCAAATTCTCCAAGGTCTTATGAAAGGCTATGACTGCTCTCCTACCCTTTGTTCTGGCCTTTGCATGACCAAAAACACTCCTTTCTGCTTTGGAACACTAAGGAGAGTTGCTGTATTCCTGAAGGCAGTAAAATCTTCTGCTCCTTTTCCTGAGATTGAAATCTCTTACTGCAGTCTGGATCTTATCCTGGACAAAGCAATAATGTCTTGCCTCAAGGAGAGTAAAGAGATGTCTGCAATCTTCCCCCAATCCTCTTATGTCCTTTCTCTGAGCACTCTGTAAGCAGCAATGGGGTGGTTACCTAAGAAGCTGTTCTGGTACCCTGGGGCTGGGTTTGTCCTGTGGTCTTTGCTAGAATGGATTCCACTCCTACTCTGGCACCTCAGAATTTTCCTTTTAACCAACCCAATTGTTCCTGGTAATCCTTGGGTTGAGGGATCTGCAAACTTCTACCGCTACATTGGACCAGGTGTCCTGTGGTCTGTTCCTGCATTGTTGGAGCAAGTGTGCTTTGCCACATTTTATTCTGTGCTACTCTGAGGGCCCTTTTTAATCCAGGTGTATCAGATTTTCCTGTGAATCTTCCATGATTTTTTGGACTGGCAAATTGTTTCACTCAATCTTTTTGTGAGTTCTGGGACTCTAGAATTTGGGTCAAATTGTTATTAAAAGGTATTTGGAGTGTTTTGGGGAGAATATGGCAGTGTCTCTGTCTTTACAATGTCATTTTGGTTTCATGTCCATCTTTCCTTGTTTTTTCTAAAATTAATCTATTCACCTTTTTTTACAATGCAATACTAATTCATTACAATCAGAATATGTTTTGAAATAAATATATACATACATATATATATATATATATATATATATATATATATATATATATATATATATATATATATATATATATTTCGGTTAATTTTTCAAGTACCAGACTATTATTGACATTTCTGATTTTTAACACTATACTTGGCAAGGTTTAAATTACTTGATAAATTTTTGGAAAAAAATGCTATTGAAATAATTTGCTTTGATTAAGAAGCTGTCCATCTAAAATAAGAATGATTCAACAAGTAGTTTCATATTTTAATATAAATATATATACATATGTGTATACATATAAATATTGCCCTGAAACAGATTTTGATTTTTTCTCTTTTTTAATTAATTTTTATTAAAGATATCATTTGAGTTTTTACAATATCCCCCCAATCTTACTTCCCTCCTCCCACTCCCCCACGGAAAGTAATCTGTCAGTTTTTACTTTGTTTCCATGTTGTACCTTGATCCACATTGGGTGTGATGAGAAAGTAATCATATACTCAGAGATCAGAAAATAAGATATCTGCGTTTTTCTAAATTGCATGGGATAGTCCTTGAACTTTGTTCATATTCCACAGGTACTAACTGGATACAGATGGCACTCTCCTTTGCAGATAGCCCAAAATTGCTCCCGATTGTTACACTGATGGAATGAGAGAGTCATCACTCCCATGTTGCTGTTAGGGTATAGAGCGTTTTTATGGTTCTGCTCATCTCACTCAGCATCAGTTCATGCAAATCCCTTCAGGCTTCCTTGAAATCCCATCCCCCATGGTTTCTGATAGAACAATAGTGTTCCATGAGACACATATACCACAGTTTTCTAAGCCATTCCCCAATTAAAAGACATTTACTTGATTTCCAATTCTTTGCCACCACAAACAGGGTTACCATAAATATTTTTGTACAAGTAATGTTTTTACCCTTTTCCTTCATGTCTTCAGGATATATACCCAGTAGTGTTATTGCTGTGTCAAAGGGTATGCACATTTTTGTTGCCCTTTGGGCGTAGCTCCAAATAGCTCTCCAGAAGGGTTGGATGAGTTCACAGCTCCACCAACAGTGTAATAGTGTCCCAGATTTCCCACAACCCTTCCAACAATGATCATTATCCTTTCTGGTCATATTGGCCAACCTGAGAGGTGTGAGGTGGTACCTCAGAGAAACTTTAATTTGCATTTCTCTAATAATGATTTAGAGCATTTTTCATATGGCTATGGATTGCTTTGATCTCCTCATCTCTAAGTTGCTTTTGCATATCCTTTGACCATTTGTCAATTGGGGAATGGCTTTTTCTTTTAAAAATATGACTCAGTTCTCCATATATTTTAGAAATAAGTCCATGGTCAGAATCGTTAGTTGTAAAGATTGTTTTATCTGTGCAAAGGCTTTTTAATTTAATGTAATCAAAATCATCTAATTGATTTTTGGTGATGTTTTCCAACTCTTCCTTAGTCATAAACTACTCCCCTTTCCATAGATCTGACAGGTAAACTAGTCCATGAACTTCTAATTTGCTTATTAGTATTGTTTTTTTTTTGTCTAAGTCCTGTGACCACTTGGATCTTATCTTAGTAAAGGGTGTGAGGTGTTGGTCTCATCGAAGTAACTTCTATAATAACTTCCAATTATCCCAGCAGTTTTTTATCAAAGAGGGAGTTTTTATCCCAGTGGTTGGATTCTTTGGGTTTATCAAACAGCAGATTATTATAATCATCTCCTGCTTACATCTAGTCTATTCCACTGGTCCAACACTCCATTTCTTAGCCAATACCAAACAGTTTTGTAACTGATGCTTTATAATATAATTTTAGAACAGGTAGGGCTAAGCCACCTTCTTTTGCACTTCTTTTTTCATTAAGCTCCTAGCAATTCATTACTTTTTATTTCTCCATATGAATTTACTCACAATTTTTTCTAACTCATTAACATATTTTTTTGGAATTTTGATTGGTAGGGCACTAAACAGATAGTTTAGTTTTGGTAGAATTGTCATTTTTATTATATTAGTTCTACCTATCCATGAGCAATGGATATTTACCCAGTTATTTAAATCTGATTTAATTATGTTCAAAAATGTTTTGAGTTTGTCTTGGCAAATAGACTCCCAAGTATTTTATATTGTATGAGGATACTTTGAAGGGGATTTCTCTTTCTAGTTCTTCCTGCTGTATCTTGCTAGACATATATAGAAAAGTCGAAGATATATGAGGTTTTATTTTATAACCTGCAACTTTGCTAAATTTGCTAATTGTTTCCAGTAGTTTTTTGGATGATTTCTTTGGATTCTCTAGGTAGACCATCATGTCATCTGCAAAGAATGAGAGTTTTGTCTCTTCCTTCCCAATTCTAATTCCTTCAATTTCTTTTTCTTCTCTAATTGCAGAAGCTAATGTTTCTAATACAATATTGAATAGTATTGGTGATAATGGGCATCCTAGTTTCACCCCTGATCTTATTGGGAATAGCTCTAGCCTCTCCCCATTGAACATAATGCTTGCTGATGGTTTCAGATAGATACTGCTAATTATTTAAGAAACAGTCCATTTTTCCTACATTCTCTAGTGTTTTAGTAGGAATAGATGCTGTATTTTGTCAAAAGCTTTTTCCGCATCTATTGATAGGATCATATTATTTGTGATTGGTTTGTTGCTGATATAATTGAGTATACTAACAGTTTTCCTAATAGAGAACTAACCCTGCATTCCTGGAATAAATCCTATTTGATCATAGTGTATTATCCTAGTGATAACTTGTTGTAATTGTTTTGCTAAGATTTTATTTAAGATTTTTGCATCTATATTCATCAGGCAAATAGGTTTATAATTTTCTTTCTCAGTTTTAACTCTTCCTGGTTTAGGTAACAGCACCATATTGGTTTCATAGAAAGAGTTAGTCAAAGTTACATCTTTCCTTATTTTCCCAAAGAGTTTATATAGAATTGGAACCAATTGTTCCTTTAATATTTGATAGAATTCACTTGTGGATCCATCAGGCCCAGGAGATTTATTTGACAGAGTTCAATGATTGCTTCTTCAATTTCTTTTTCTGAGATAGGGTTGTTTAGGTATTTAATCTCTTCTTCATTTAAGCTGGGCAACTTATATTTTTGTAAATATTCATCCATTTCACTTAGATCATTAAATTTATTGGCACAGAGTTGGGCAAAATAATTTTCAAATTATTACTTTAATTTCCTCCTCATTGGTGGTGAGTTCACCTTTTTCATTTATGACACTAGCAATTTGATTTTCTTGTTTCTTTTTTTAATCAAATTGAGCAGAGTTTTATCAATTTTATTGGTTTTTTTCATAATACCAACTTTTGGTTTTATTTATTAATTTACTAATTCAATAGATTTTTTTTGCTTTTGCTTTTATTGATGTCTCCTTTAATTTTTAGAATTTCTGATTTAGTATTTAATTGGGGATTTTTTATTTGTTCTTTTTCTAATTTTTTTTAGTCGCATGTTTAGTTCATTGATTTCCTCTTTCTCCAATTTATTCTTGTAAGCATTTACAGGTATAATATATCCCCTGAGAGTGGCTTTGATTCAATCCCATATGTTTTGGTATGTTGTTTCATTATTATCATTATCTAACATAAAGTGGTTAATATTTTTCTATAAATTGTTTTTTGGTCGACTCATTTTTTAAAATGAGGTTTTCAGTTTCCAATTTGTTCTGGGTATATATCTCCTTGGCCCAATATTGCTTATGACTTTTATTGCATTGTGATCTGAGAAAGATATATTCATGATTTCTCCCTTTCTGCAGTTGTTCATTAGGTTTTTATGTCCTAGTACATGGTCAATTTTTATATAAGTTCCATGTACTGCAGAGAAAAAGTTACATTCCTTTCTATCCCTGTTCAGTTTCCTCCATAAGTCCACCATATCTAAGTTTTCTAACAATCTATTTACCTTCTTAACTTCTTTCTTGTTTATTTTATGATTCAAATTATCTACATCTGAGAGCAGGATGTTGAGGTCTCCCACTGGTAGAATTTTGCTGTCTATGTCTTCCTGTAGTTCTTTCAGCTTCTCCTCTAAGAATTTGGGTGCTATCCCACTGGGTGCATACATATTCAGTATTAAAACGACTTTATTGTCTATGGTACCTTTTAGGAGGATAAAGTTTCCTTCCTTATATCTTTTAACACTATCTGGTTTTGCTGCTGCTTTGTCTGAGATAAGGATTGCTACCCCTGCTTTTTTTTTTTTTTTTACTTCAGCTGAAGTAAAATATATTTTGCTCCAACCTTTTACCTTTACTCTATATGTATCTCTCTGCTTCAAATGAGTTTCTTGTAAGCAGCATATTGTAGGATTCTGGTTTTTAATCTGCTCTGCTATTTGCTCATGTTTTAAGAGAGTTCATCCCATTCACATTCAAAATTATAATTACTAATTCTTTATTGCCCTCCGTGCTATCTTCCCTGTTTGTATTTCCCCCCTTCCCCCCCCCTTTATCCATATTCCCAAGTATTTTGTTTCTGAATACCACCCCTTTTGGTGTGTTTGCCCTCCTATATCACCCCCTCCCCTTTCTTTTCCCTTTCCCTTTTTCCCTTTTCCCTTCCCTTCCTTTTCTTATTTCCTCTTTTTCCCCTCACTCCCCTTCCCTTTCTCTGTCTCCCCCTCCCCTTTTCCCCTTTAACTACTCGAAAGGTTAGATGTTTTATAAGTTAACTGTGTATGTGTAGGTTGACTTTAAGCCAAGTCTGATGAGAACAACATTCAGGTGTTTCTCATCTGCTCCCTTCTTCCCCTCTATCACCATAGGTTTTTTTGGACCTCTTAGTTTAATGAGATTCACCCCATTCAATCCTCTCCCTCCTCCAATCTCTTTCCTGTCCCCCTTTTTAAGGAGGTAGTGTTTTTTTGATCATTCTATCTAAGGCATAGAAAATTCTAAGTGTCTGTCCCTTCTAGTTCAGTATATTCTATTGAATAGAGTGAAATTCCTGAGAGTTGTTAGAGTCTTTCTCCCAAGTGGGGTTAAAGCCAGTTACCTCTTTTGTATGGCAGTCTCATGAATAGGTCATGAGTGTCCTTCATTTCTGGCTAGGTATGTTCTTTCTTTTAGAGTTATCATTCTCAAGATTTATGAGAATCTGTTTCCCCATGCTGGGATATAGCCAATTTAAATTTACTGGATAGCATTTTTTTTTCCTTTTAAGGCCCCCATGTTATTTTTTTTTTTTACCTTTTCATGTGTCTCTTGAACCTCCTGTTTGATGTCCAAATTTTCTGATTAGCTCTGGTGTTTTCATCAGAAATTTTTGGAATTCTTCCATTTTGTTAAATGTCCATCTTTTTCCCTGGAAGAGAAGGCTCAGGTTTGCAGGAAAGTAGATTCTTTGCTGCATTCCAAGCTCCCTTGCTCTTCAAAATATCTCGTTCCAGGCCCTTTGATCCTTTAATATTGATGCAGCCAGGTCCTGCATGATCCTTACTGTGGCTCCTTGATATTTCAATTATTTCTTTCTGGCTACTTGCAGAATTTTCTCTTTTATTTGATAGTTCTGCAATTTGTCCACAACATTGGTGTTTTCATTTTAGGATTTTTTTCTGGTGGGGATAGATGTAGCCTTTCCACAACTGCTTTGCCCTCTGACTCCATGATATCAGGGTAGTTTTCCATTAGATCCTGTAATATTAAGTCCAGGCTTTTTTTTCTCTTCAATATTTTCAGGAATTCCTATAATTTTCAGGTTGCCCCTCCTCGATCTATTCTCGAGGTCAGTGGGTTTGTTGATGTGGTATTTTACATTTTCTTCTATTTTTTTCTATTTTTTTTTAGTTTGTTTAACTGACTCTTGCTGACTGATAGAGTGATTAGTTTCTGCAAACTGCATTCTTTTTTAGGGAAGAGTTTTCTTCATTAACCTTTTGCAACTCCTTTTCCAATTGGTCAGTTCTTTCCATTTGACCAATTGAAGTTTTGAGAGAATTATTTTCTTTTTGCATTTGCCCAGTTGAATGTCTGAGAAAATTATTCTCATTTTGTATTTGTCCAATTGTACTTTCTAAGGTTTTGTTTTCTTGTTGCAAGGTATTAATTGTCTCCCCCAAATTTTCCGGTTGATTTTTAAATTCCTTCCTTATTTCTTCATGGAAGTCTTTCTGTGCTGAAGATCAGATTGTATTCTCCTCAGAGGTTCCAGCTCTTTCTGAGTTAGGGTCTTTCCCTTCTAAGAATTTTTCTATGGATCCACCTTTCCTCTGACCCTTCGTCATTTTGCTAAGACCTTGAGTTGGGGAGGTGCTGGTTCACAGGGGCTTGGGATTGCTAAAGACTTTACTCACTGTATGCAATTTCTCTGGAAGGAGGTGTTGGTTGCTTTTTCTGGAGTGTCTGTGACCTTCATTGAGGCATTCTCCCTTTGCTTGAAGGGAGGGATTGGAGCTGTTGAATTCTTTTGCCTTTGATCAGTGGTGGGCTTTACCCTGGCCTGAGGTCATTGGTCAGCTGGGCTGGTTCTTCTCCTCACACACCTGGGGCTGAAGCAGAAGTAGTTTTCATTTGTTTACTCTGGGAAGAGATCTGAGCTATAATGAGACTCTGAGTTCCTCAGACCAGAGGAGCCCAGAGAAGGTGTCCCCAGCTCTCCTGCTCTGGAACTCTTCCCCCAGCCCTGTCCACAAGCTCATGGGTGACAGCATCAACACCAGTGCCTCTGCTCCCTAGTTGACTCAAGCCCCTGCCATCCATCCCCACCTCTGATCCAGCAGTTTCAGCTTTCCTGACCTCAGATTGCTGGATCCAATTCAGCTGTAAATATGCTTGATCCGGGGCTGATCATCCCTCTGAGCCCAGACTCACCCACCCGAATTCGGCCAATGCTGCTGCTGGAGACAAATTCGGAAGTAGATGTTCTTTCTTCTCACTTTTCTTTCTGGCTTTTGTGGATTGGATTTCTTTTAAGAAGTTTGTTTCATGTGATAGATGGGGAATGATCAGGAGACTTTAGAGCTGTGCCTGTCTTCTCTCTACTATCTTGGCTGGAAGTCCCCAGATTTTGATTTTAAATTTAATTTTTGTAGGATGCAGATTTCTTTAAAAAAAAAGTTTTTATTTTAAAAATTATTTTCTAGTTAAATTTTGGCTTCCTAATTCTCTCCCTTCCTCCAACCAATCCTCCATTTTCCAATATCAGGAAAAGCATATTATGCTATTAATTATATTGTACAAAAAGCAAAAATAGAAAAATAAAGTGAATATTGGTACGTCATTTTGCATTGAGTTCATAGGTTCATCTCTGGAAAGGGAATACCATTTTTTGTCATGGGTCTTTCTGTTTTCTTGGGTCATTTTATTGTATCCAGTGGTGTCATTGCTATAACACTACTGTTTTTGTGGAAAATGCCTTTTTCCCACTTAACTTTGCATCAGTTGCTATAGTTCTTGCTATTTTTGTTTTTCTTTCCTAAAACTATCCCACCTTAGGCATTTCTTATTCTACAACAGTATCACATCATAGTTATTTCCCACAATTTGTTCAACCATTTCTCAATTAATTGATATTTGCTTTATTTCCAATTGGTTGCCATCTCAAAAAGAGCTACTATAAATATTTTGTACAAATAAATCATTTTCCTTTTTCTTTGATCCCATTGGGATAAAATAGAGTAGAAATATTTCGGTATCAAAGAGTATTCATGGTTTTATGATTCATTGTTTGCCAAAATGGTTGAATAAATTCATAACTTCACCAAGAATACAGCACAGTGCCATTTTTTTTCATTTTCCTTTCAGCATTTATTATTCTCCTTTTCTGTCATATTAACTAATATAATTTGTGTGAAGTGGTATTTCAAAGCTGTTTATACCTCACATTCACTTTTTTATCTTTCCTCTTCTCAAAAGTCTGCTTTGCTTCTAGCAAATAGCTCCCTTAATTCAGTTTCCCTTTGATGCATAAACTCTAGTCCCATTTCCCTCATATCTTCGGCTTCCTGTTTCCCTTTTGAGAAAGATATTTTTTTTAGGTTTTTGCAAGGCAAATGGGGCTAAGTGGCCTGCCCAAGGCCACACAACTAGGTAATTATGAAGTGTCTGAGAGTGGATTTGAACTCAGGTACTCCTGCCTCCAGGGACAGTGATTTATCCACTGTGCCACCTAGCAACCCCAGGAAAGATAAATTTACACATTTGTGTGTGTGTGTGTGTGTGTGTGTGTGTGTGTGTGTGTGCGTGTGTGTGTGTGTGTGTCTGTCTGTCTGTCTGGTTCTCTGTGTGTGTATGTGTATGTGTGAATTCTTCAATCTTTGAGTTAATTCTAATGAGACTGAGATTCAAGCATTGTCCATCCACCCAAACATTCATCTCCTCTACAAAAAAAAAAATCTATTCTGTGCATCTCTTTTATATGTGAATATTTAATAATTCTACTTCTCTCTTTCCCTGTCTTTAATAACATCATTTCCTAACCTCTTCATTTTTCTTTCTCTTTTGGAGATCATGACATTATCAAATCACATTTGTATCTATATAGACTCCTTCTAACTGACCTAAAAAAAAAAAAAAAAACTTCTTGGGAGTTAAATGTAACATCCTTTCATATAGGAATGTACACTATTTGAATTATCAAGTCCCTTACAATTAGTTTTTTCATATTTACTTTTTTCAATACTTTTCTTCAGTCTTCTTTTTGAATATCAAATATTCTCTTCAGTTGTGATCCTTTCACTTGAACCCCATGATTTCATTATGTATCCATTTTTCCCAAAAAGGATTATAATCCATCTTGCTGGGTAAGTTATTTTTTTATTTTATTTATAACTCCTTTACCTTTTAGACTATTATATTTCAAATTTTCCTTTTTAATGCAGATGCTCCTATGCACTTGTCACCAAATACAAGTTATCCTCTCTGCCTAGAAATCCTTATGAGCAACAGAATTGTCAATCAGTACCTGCATCAATACTATGCAACGGATATCCTGTAATTTGCTTCTGATTTTGGGGGACTTTTTTTTTGGCAAGGCAGTAGGGTTAAGTGATTTGCCCAAGACCACACATGTGGATAATTACTAAGTATCTGAGGCCGGATTTGAATTCATATCCTCCTGACACTAAGCCTGGTGCTCTATCCACTGTGCCACCTGGCTGCCCCTGTTTCTAACCCATTTTTACCCTATTTGTACCTATACACTCAGAATTCCTGCTGTTCCTGCTATTGCAATAGTGATGGCTGTTCCTTTGCATGTCCCTGTTGGTGACAACTACCGTGGTATCAGAGGTATTTCCTGCCAAACTCCTTTGTTATCTTGTGTTAGAAAAATGTCTTACCTTGACCCACTTCAAAATTAGATTTGTGGCATTATTCTAATATTGATTGAATAGGAATGGTGGAAGAGTTCAGTTAGGTTGGTTGGCTTTTAATCTATTGTCTTGGCTTGTCTTTGAAATCAATGTTTTTCAAATAATCTTGGATGGAATTAGAAGTAGAAATCATTTCCAGTTTCTTGGCAAAGCATGACATATATAATAAATTAAAACTGTTTGAAATTCTATTTGGGAAAATTATACATTTAACTCCTAAGAACTTTGTCATTTTAGGTCAGGTTGAAAGAATCTATATATGTATATAGGCATATATAACCATGAAATATTATTATCACAATAATAACTAATTAAATATATATATATATATATTAAGAAATAAAGAATAAGAAACTGTGATTGTAAATATATTTATTTTTACTTCTAAATGCATCAAATATCCTTAAACAAAATTTACATTACATGACTTTTATTTAAAAATACCACTTCTGAAGGCACAAAATAACACATTTGAATTATTATGAACTTCTCTGAATCATTTCTTTTTGATTTGATGTCAAATAAGTAGATTTTGAAATGAAAAAATTTATTTTATATAGATGTGAATAAAATCAAGACATTTTAATGAATACTAGTTTGTCTTAGTCACTATTGTATTTGCTTTCATGAGGATAGTTATATAGCTCATATTTATAGTATTGCTTATAGAAATATAATATAAAAAGATAATGGGTTATTTAAAAACTAGGTAACTTCTATTCTCAAATTCAAATATGACTCTGAGTAAATTTAAATATTACAGATCAATCTAAATGTGGTCAGTGAACTCAAAATTGTTACTCACTCATGTTATCAGTCAGATTTATTGACTTTTCTCAAGTCCTCCTACAACCCCTCCAACTTCAGAGCTTCATAATCAGTCTACAGTGAATAATATAAATAAGACTTTCCAGTTCCAGGTCACATGAGCCCCAAGATTTTGAACTAAATATTTTTTTAAATTTCCAATCTCTTAAACATCTCCAAAAATAAAATTTGCCCTAAACATAAAGAAATAAGTTTTTCTATGATCTAGAACACCTAGAATCCAAATCCAAGTTAACCTTGTAAGAAGAAATTCAGTGAACCTACACTCAATCAGCAGCCCTTCTATGCCTCCTATATAATTGTCTGCTTTAGCAGATCCAAGAACATGACTAGAAAACCTATATACCCCTCTTTTGCTCAACTTCTTTCCAGTGCCAAGAACCTTGACTATCAACTGGGCCTCCTCAACAAAAGCCTGTTAAGGTCTGTAACCCACAAGTCTAAGTGCTATGAAATTCTGAATTGGTGATGTTGGGGAATCTTGTAACAGCATGGGGTCAGAGAACTAAGGAAAATAAATAATGGGTTAAGTTAACATCATTCTACAATAAACATGATTAAAGAATACAGCACTCAGATAGGTTCAGTTCTCACTACCTATAAGTCCCTGAGGCAGTTATCAAGACTAGTGTACCATGAGATATCCAGTATAAGAAGAAGCTGAGATACTTTGAGATCTAATTCTATAGGAACCCTCCTTGTGGGTGATTAAAAAGGTTGGATTTTAAATTAACAAAAATTTCAAGAAGAAAACTAAATTACTTTGAACATAAAAATAAAAAATTAAGTTAATAGGTGAATATGGCTTTCAGATTTAATAAATTATTTCAGACATCTATGAATCAATTCAGCAAACTAAAGATAAATGATGCAACACTTTAGGAGAGAGAGGATCTTAGGAAATATGACAAGAATATGATACCACAATACATTACTACCAGGTGTCTTAAAAGAGAAATGAGAGTAACAGAAGGAAAAATAAATATAATAAGCATAGCAAAATAATGAGCAGAAGAGAACAACCTGAATCTGCACTGGTAACCCTCACCAAAGAAACAAAGTGATAAAATTACATTGTGGATGCAAATACACAAATGTGAAAGACATCATAGTTGAAGAGAATAAAAAGAAACAATAATATTTTTAAAATATAACTATGTGTGAAAATATGCTGACCTCAAAGACAAACTGAGTAGAGACAATCTAAGAGTCATAAGCCTTTCAGAAGAACACACACTAGAGGAAAAGAAAAAGAAAAAAATATCTTTAACATCATGTGATGAAATAATATAAAACTCCCATAAATCCTGAAGCTGGAAAATGAAATTTCAATTGCAAGAATGCAGATGGGGATAGGGCTATATATTCTAATACATATAGTGGTTAAATTTAATGATTTAATTCAGAAACAAGTTTAGTAAGCCATAAAAAGAAAAAAATATTCAAATATTATGAAAGAGGAATTCAAAAATGTGAAACTATTCTTTACTCACTAGACAAAAAAAGAGACCATAAGAGTGCAGAATATAGTGCAGTGGGACTTATCCTGCAAATATGAGTTTAAACATAGAGGACAAAAGAGAGATGTTTAATACTAAAGAACATACATTTTGAAAAAGAAAACCAGGGTTGAAGAAAAGATTTCCTTCTTAAAAACCCAAACAAAATAAATAGAAAAATGAAAATAGAAAATAGAAAATGATGAAAATAGCAAAAGAGTGATAACAGAAATTGTTTCTACATGTGCACAAAGAGAGAAACATAAAAATTTAAATGTTGTAGAAGAAAGAGTGAAAAAGTGAGAAAAGTCATTAAAGGCAGAAACTGTGAAGACCCTGTCTATAGGTGAATATTTCTTATTTTGTATTGATATTAAAACATGGGAGGACACATAAAAGGAGGAAGGGAAGAATAAGGATATTAAAGAATTTGTGATGCACCAAGACCAACCAGTAATAGCAATAAGTGGAAAATAATCTATGAATTCTCAGAAAGTGAAGGACCTACAAGAAAGGGAGAATTATTGATTAGAGAGCAGAAAAGTGAATTTGTTTCAGAGGGAAGTGACTATGTTGAATGCTCTCTTGGGTCAAGAGGGATGATTGATGAGAAGTTGAAAATTTTATACAGAATGTTTCCTTCGAAATTTTGTCCTAGGTCTTATGGGTACAGCATGGATATATATGCAAAGGAAGCATGAAAAGGTGAACAAGAATATATATATAGCCCTGTGATTGAAGTGAAATCCTACCGAGGGACAGCGTACCCTCCTGAATTGGCAATAAAGGGCATTATTCTTAGTATGAAGCACAACAGAAGAGTGAAATCCATGGAAATAGCACTCCAAGACTGTGTCACAAAACATCTAGATGCATATCTTCAAAACTTGATTGCATGATGAACACAGAGAAAATATATGGAACAGATCAGAGAATGAATGTTTAGCATAAGTAGAAAGAGAAGACAGAAACTGATGAAAGTGAAAGATCCTGTTTTGAAAGAGAACTGCAAAAATGACCATAAAGCCTAAAGAGCAGGGCTAGTTGAAGGGGAGGAAAAGAAATGGCAGTTAGTTTGACTGATTATGAGAAAATAAAGGGGGGGGATGTAGAAGATAAGTAGAAACAATGTAGAGTTAAGAAACAAAATACTAATGGGAAAAGTAGCCAATAAGAAAAGGATTAAGGGGAGATAATTAGTGGAGATAGGAATACCTTTTTAAAAATAAAGTAAAACAATAAAGAAACATAATTTTATGCTTAAAACAGACTAAAAAATTTTGAAAAATAAGGCAAGACAATTAAGAACCCTAATTTTATGCTTAAAATAGAAACACGAGAAGAAACAATTTTTCAGTAAGAAAAAAGAAAATAAAAAACTTAATTCATAATTTAAATGTAAATCAATTAGATATTCCCTCCAAAAAATAATGTTACAGATAAATCTGTTAAATTTGATCAAGATATGATATGACAACAAACTAAAACTGACAGAATGCATCAAAGTATGATTCATACATATGCAGATATATGTATATTAAACATATATATATATATATATGTACATACATGTATATGTCTATCCCCACATATGTTTCTTATTTGGGAAGGCAATTAAATGCACCCTAAGTTAACAGAGGAAGTTATGAGTATGGGTACTGTTTCTGCTGCTGTGTCAGGGACTGTAATAACTCAGTATGTCTTGGTAGTTTTCTCATTTGTGAAGGACAAGCAACAGTGAATTTTAAGTAGTTTTCTATTTAGACAGAAATGTTATTTGACGGTAGGCTAATTGACATATGGAGCAAATTGCTGAACTGATGTAACTAATCAGAAGAAGAAAAAAATGACATCAGTATTTTTCCTTGAAAAGACTGAAGAAATAAAATAAAAGCAATGTGACAAAAATTAGAAGGAAAGCAGAAAGCTAGGAAACAACCTTCACAACTAGTAGTTCTAATAAAGGTCTCATTTCTAAAATATATAGAGAATTGCTTCTAACTGATAAGGTTAGAATTCCTTCCCCAATTATTGAATGGTCAGTATAGAAGATTTTCAAATTAAGAAATTAAAATCATATATAATCATAAGAAACTCCTTTAAATCATTATTGATTTCTTTGTTTGTTTTAATTGATATTTTATTTTTCCAAATAAATGTTATGAAAGTTTTTCTATACTCATTCTTATGCATATGTATATTTTTAAGTTAAAAAATTTCCTTCTTTCTCTTCTCATCCCCTTCATCTCGGTGATGAACAGTCAGGTTAATATTGTACATACATTTTTGATAAACATGTACATGGTTTAGTCATTTTTGGTATGAGAAATTAGGATTAAAAAAAGAGATACATAAGAGAAAATTTTTATAAAGTATTCAAGAGATTCTGACAGGTTTTTTGGTTGTATTGTCTTTCTTCTTCTGGATGGGGAAATTTTTATTGATTACAGAATTGCAAATTAAAACAACTCTGAGTTTATCACCTCACACCCATCAGATTGACTAAAATGAGAAAAATGGAAAATGATTAATGATGGAGAGATTGTGAGAGGATTGGGAAATTGATACTATGCTGGTGAAGTTCTGAATGGTTCCAACTATTCTGGAGAGCAAATAGAACTATGACCAAAGAACATTAAAACTGTTTATTCCCTTTCACCCAGAAATTCCATTTCCTGGCCTATATACAAAAGAAATCAGAAAAATGGAAAAAGTTCGAAATGTTTCAAAATATTCATAACAGTTCTTTCTGTAATGGTAAAGAATTGGAAATTGAGGGGATATCCTCCAATTAGGGAATGGGTAAATAACTTATAAAACATGATTACTATGGAATATTATTGTTCTATAAGAAACCATAAATGTTCAGACTCTAGACAAGCATTGAATGAGTTATAGGATCATGGTGAGATGATCAACCTTAATAGAAACAACTCCTCTCAGCAGTTGAGAGAGCTTGGACAACTGTATTAGACTGACTTTCTACAATGCTATCCCCTTCCAGTGGAAGAAAAACAAAACAAAACAAAACAAAAAGAAAAAAACCCTTCAGAATCTGATGAACATATTATAAAAATTATCTCTGATGTATCTATTTCCCTTGATCCTAATTTCTCATACTGGAATGACAACTCTATAAACATGTTTATCATAAATATGTATGTATAATTTTAATCTGACTACTCACCACTGAAGAGAGTGGGATGGGAAGAGAAGGAAGAAGGAAATTTTGTAACTTAAAAATGTACATATGCATTTGGATGAAAGTTGAAAAAAATTTCAAAACGTTTTTTTTTGAAAAATAAAATATCAATTAAAAATAAAAAATAAAATAACAGATTCCTTATGTTCTTTTAATTTGTTGCTATTATTATAAACATTGCTGTAATTAATATGTCTTCATCTGCAACATTTTTTCATCATCATACTCAAAAAGATCTGTGAAGACTTTAAAGTCAATATTGTGCTTACCAAGTATTTTCTCTTTAATTTCTCCTCAAATTCCTTATGACTTCTCCTTTGTCTAACATATTAACTTACCTGCTCTTGATGAAAAAATTTGAATTTTAATCAGAAGTTTTAATCAGAATTCCTTCCTACCTACTTTTCCCAATTTCATATCACTCTGTTATATACTGCCCCTTACTCCTCCATTTACATCTCAAATAATGAGATGCCATTTCTTCTTGCCAAGATGATTTCCTCTTCAAATAAAAGAGATCCCATCCCATTCTCTCTTCTTCAGAATATTACCCCTTATAGTGACCCCATCTTCTCAAGAAATTTCAAAAGACAATTCATCATCCATAAGCTGTTTCCTTTTATACTAATTATCTTGTCCATGCTTTCCTCATCTAAAAAACAAAATAAAACAAACTATAAAGAAACATCATGAAGCTTTAATCTCTGCTAGCTATCTTTTCTTTTTCTCTTAAAATTCTTAAGACTAAAATAATAGTTTATAATTTCTTTTCTCCCATTCTCTTCTTGAATCTCTCACATATGGCTTCCAACATAATCATTAAACATCAACTCCAAAGTTACTAATGCTCTCTTAATTGCCGTATCTAATAGAGTTTTCTCTATCTTCATCCTTCTTGATATCTCTGAAGATTTAAATATTTTATTTTGCTTACTAATACTCTCTTCTCTTTAAGTTTTTGAGACACTATGATCTCCTGATTCTATCCCTATCTGAATGCTTCTTCTCAGTCTGTGATGACTCTTTAGCTAGATTATGATAACTAATTTTGTATGTCCCTTTAAACTTTGTCCTTGACCCCTTCCAAACTTATATTTTTTTCACTTGAATATCTTTTCAGATCCCATGGACCTAATTATCATTGCTACGCTTATGGTTCTGAAATCTTGAGATTTATTTATTCAATTCTGACAACTCAGATGACCTTCATTCTCACATCAACAGTTAAATATTGATCACCTTAACGTGTATTTTCCAATATAATCTTAAACTCAACAAGTTAAAAATGCATTCATTTCCCCCCAATAAAGCTCTTCCATTTTTCTAATCTTTCTATTGTTATTTGATTATCATCTTCCTCATCACCTATGCTACAAATCTCAGAATCATCCTCCTATCCTCACTTAATCTTATAATCTCCATTCAATTTGTTTTCAATTCTTGGCTTTTTGTATGTACATTTTTCTAATGTTTGCACTTCTCTCTTTAGTCAAACTATTATAATAATTTGCCTGTTTTTCTTCTGATCATTTCTCTTCATTCTGTGGTAGTTTGCAAATAAAAGCATCCCTCATAGTCCATGGCTAGAAGCACCTCAATCTCTCTTGCAGCTTGAAACTCACTCACAGAATGCTTTTTGTAGTGTCAAAGGGTTGGGAATTGAAATGACACCCATCAATTGGGGAATGTTTGAATAAGTTATGGCATATGAATGCTATGGAATACTATTGTTTTATAAGAAACCATAAATGGTTGAACTCTAGATAAGCACGGAATGAATTATAGGAATTCACTGAGAAAAAGGAGCAGAACCAAAAGAACACTGTACACATTAACAACAGCATTGTGAATTGATCAACCTTAATGGATGCAACTCCTCTCAACAGTTCAGAGAGCTAGGACAACCCTATTAGATGAGCTATGGACATTGCTATCCCCATTCAGAGGAAGAAAAACAAAACAAACAACCAAAAAACTCTTCAAAATCGGATAAATATTATATTCACCTTTTTTAAAAATTTATTTTATGTGCTTATTTCTTTTAAATCCTAATTCCTCATTCTGAAAATGACTAATCTATAAACATTTTTAACACAAATGTTTATGTACAATGCTAATCCCTCTGAGGGGAGGGGGTGTGGGAAAGGAGGGTGGAAGGAAATTTTGTAACATAAAAATATGTATATGCATATGAATGAATGATAAAAATATTTCACAACATGCATTTGGAAAAATAAAATGACAATCAGAAAAAAAAAGAAAGAAAGCAGCTTGCAAAATGATGCATTGTTAAAAACAGTAGCTAGAAACTCTAAGCCTGATGTGTGCTTAGCAAGATTCCATTCTCTTGTTGTTTAGAGATAGCACTCTAATTAATCTCATGTAATCTTTGCAGCCAAGGGGTTTTCTTTTGACCAGAACATTTGTATTTGTTTTCCCACCTGATAATTACTATTGTGACATTTCGTCCTTCATTAACATATTATTATAGATGCAAATCTATGTCTATCATCATGCAATTGCTGACATGAACAGCATGTAGAGCTGGACACTAAATATCCAGTCTCCAACTCCTCCCCTGGGCAGAACTTCCAACTCTAACTCCTCCCTTGGAATGTATTTTTCATTTTTCTTTCTCTTTCAAATGAATAAAAAGTCACCACTCCTAAGTTCAATCAACTGATCCTTGATCATAGCTTGATTTTCTTTTTACTTTTTGCAGCAATAAAGACATCACTCATTGAGAAAAATCCTAACATTGTAGTTCTTTTAGGCCTTATGGCCAAAAAAACCCCAAAAAACTTGTCAAGGGCTAAATATAAAATTTAATATATATTTATTATTACAAAATCAACCATATTTTAATGAATATAATAATAAAAAGCAAGTACAGAATAAAGTATGAGATTTGAGGGATATATTTGAACAGTAGGCTGCGAGTTGATACATTGTTAATGTAAAGGGGTAAATCCAAGAATAGAAATTACTGCAAAGAAAATAACATTAACAGAACCTTTATTCAACAAGGATTTCTGGGAAAACAAAAGAAGTAATTTTTTTTTCAAAAATGCATCTAGTGTGGGTTTTATAACATAGATTAACAGAAAATTCTACATGGATCAAAAAATAGAAAAATGCTTTTCAAATAAATTTGACATTACATCACTATTCTCTGTTAACAATTAATGAATAACTTGCCATTAAGAAGAAATTATTGACAAAAATATACTACTGCAATTATTTTAAAAGCCTTTTTTCAAAAAATTTTACCAAAATTAAAAGTAAAATAAAAGAAAAAATTAAATAAAATTCTATTACAAATTACATTATATTGTTCATATTTATGATGTGTGTATATGCCAAAAATTATACATATATTGTATGTTAAATTATGATGTATAAATTATGTAAGTATTCATCTCAGATTCATAGGATTTAAATCCATTGTTCAATAAACTAATTGTAAAATATAAATATTTTATTTGTTTTCCAATTATATACAACAGTAGTTTTTATCAATCATTTTTAAGCAAGATTTTGAATTTTACAATGTTTCCTTCTCCTTCTCTCCCCTCTCCCCACCCTCCAACAGAAGGCAATCTAGTATTGTCTTTACCTATGTTTCCATGTTAGGCATGAATCAAAATTGAATGTGTTGAAAGAAAAAATAAACAACAATAAGGAAGAAAGAAAATATTAGAGATTAGCAAAAGTATGGAATATTTGACCAATTTTTGAAAATTGAAGATAATAATCTTCATTTAAAGTTCATAGTTCTTTCTCTGGATAGAAATGGAATTCTCTATCATTGATTCCCTATTTTTTCCCTGATCATTGCACTGATGGATTGAACATGTCCTTCAAGACTGATCATCACCCCATGTTGTTGTTAAGGTGCACAATGTTCTACTGCTTCTGCTTATCTCACTCAGCATCAATTCATACAAGTATTTCCAGGCTTCTTCCAGGGTTCCCATCCCTCCTTATTTCTAATAGAACAATATTGTTCCATTGCACGCAAATACCACAATTTGTTGAACCATTCTCCAATTGATGGACATCCCCCAATTTCCAGTTCTTTGCCACAAAAAACAGAGGTGCTATGAATATTTTTGTACATATGGGGCATTTACCCTCTTTCGTGATCTCTTCAGGACATAGACTTTAGTATTGGTATCTCTGGTTCAAAGGCTATGCACATCTTTACTGCCCTTTGGACATAATTCCAAATTACTCTCCAAAAAGTTTGGATAAGTTTACAAATCCACCCACAATGCATCAGTGTTCCAGATTTTCCACATGCCATTCAACATTAATCATTATGCTTTGTCATATTGGTCAATCAGAGGTGCTTTAATCTGCATTTCTCTAATCAGTAATGATTTAGAGCAATTATTTATATGACTATTTTGAATTCCTTATCCAAGAATTGTTTTTGCATATTCTTTGACCATTGGTCAATTGGGGAATGACTTGATTATTTTTTGTATAGATTTGACTCAGTTCTCTTTCTATTTTAGAAATGAATTGTCAGAATCACTACTTAGAAAAAAATTGTTTCCCAATACATTATGTTTCTCTTGAACCTGGTGAGAGTGATTTTGTTTGTTCAAAAATATTTAATTTAATGTAATCAAAATTATCCAGTTTCATTTTTATAATGATCATTATATCTTCAATGATCATAAACTGATGTCCTTTCTATAAATCTAGCAGGTCACCTATTGTGTGTTCTCCAAATTTGCTATTAATATTGTTTTTTATGTCTAAATCCTGCTCATTGAGTTTATCTTGGTATACAGTATGAGATGTTTGTGTAAATCTAATTTCTGCCATACTATCTTCAAGTTTTTTTGAAGAGTGAGTTCTTATCCCAGAAACTGCACTCTCCAGATTATATGATTCCCCCTGTCTCTTTGTACCTAATCTATTCCACTGATTAACCAGAAACAATTTTGATGACTGATGATTTGTAATACAATTTTATAGCTTGCAAGGTTAAACCTTGTTCTTTTGTATTTTTTCATTAAATATTCAATATTCTTGACCTTTTCTTTCTTCATATAAATTTAGTTACAATATTTTCTAGCTCACTAAAACAAATTTTTGAAGTTGAAGTGGTATGGCACTAAATAACTAGTTTAATTTAATCAGAATTGTCATTTTTGTTCTATTATCTCAGCCTGTCCATAAGGAGTGGATATTTTCTCAGATACTAAAGTTGCTCAATATTCCCAGTAGTTTTTAGAGGACTTTTGAGGGTTCTATGGGTATATAATTGTCTCATCCACCAAAAACTGAAAGTTTTGTTTCTTCTTTTCCAAGCCTAATGCCTTCACCTTATTTTTTCTTCTCTTGCTGAAGCTAGCATTTCTATTGCAAAATAGTAGTGCTGATATGGGCATCCTTGTTTCAGCCCAATTTTGTTGGAAATGATTTTAGCTTATCCTCATTGGAAATAATGTTTGTTAATGATTTCAGACAGATAATGCTTAGCATTTTAAGGAAAATTCATTTATTCCTATACTCATTTATTTTTAGTACAAATGAGTGCTGAATTTCATCAAAGGCTTTGTTTGGAGGCATTTATTGATATAATCACACAATTTCCATTAGACTTGTCATTGATATTGTCTATTATGCTGACTGTTTTCCTTATATTGAACCCAACCTGCAGTCATGGAATAAATATGCTTTGGTTATAGTGTATTATCCTAGTTATAGAATCGCTTTGCTAAGATTTGTTTAAGATTATTGTATCAAGGCAGTTAGGTGGTACAGAGGATAGAGCTCCAGGCCTGGAGTCAGAGGTACCTGAGTTCAAATTCAACCTCAGACACTTAATAATTGCCTAGCTGTGTGACCTTGCGCAAGTCACTTAATCCCATTGCCTTGCAACCCCCCCCCAAAAAAATTATTCTATCCATGGCCATACATGAAATTAGCCGTTAATTTTCTTTCTCTGCTTTGACTCTTCCTGGTTTAGATATCAGCACAATATTGGTGTCATAGAAGGAATTAGGCAGAGCTCTATCTTTGTCTATTTTGTCAAATAATTTATATAGAATTGGAACCAATTGTTCCTTGAATGTTTGATAAAACTCACCTGTGAATCCATCTGACCCTGGAGATTTTTTTCTTAGGAAGTTCATTGATGAATTTCTTTTTCTGAGATAGGGTTATTTTGGTACTTTATTTCCTCTTCATTTAACCTGGGCAGTTTATGGTTTTTTTGCAAATATACTTCCATTTCACTTAGATTATCAAATTTATTGGCATAAAATTGAGCAAAATAGTGCTAAATTATTGCTTTAATTTCCTCTTCAGTGGTGGTGAGCTCATTTTTGCATTTCGATATTAGTAATTTGGTTTTCTTCATTCTTTTTTTTTAAATCAAATTAGCTTAAAGTTTATCTAATTTATTGTTTTTCTTGCATAAAACCAACTCTCCATTTTATTTATTGGTTTAATAGGTTTCTTGCTTTTGGTTTCATTAATTTTTCTTATAACTTTTAAAAATTTCAAATTTGGTATTTAATTTGTAGTTTTCAGTTTGTTCTTTCTCTAACTTTTTCAGTTGCATGTTCAGTTCATTGATTTTTCACTTTCTATTTTTTATTCATGTAAGCATTTAGAGATACAATGTATAAGTTAATCAGTGCTTTGGCAGTATTCCACAAGTTTTGGTGTGTTGACTAATTATTGTCGATGTCTTGAATAAAATCATTAATTCTTTTATCTATTTTTGATGTATTCATTCTTTAAAATGAGAATATTTAGTTTCCAATTAATTTTAGGCCAATCTAATCATGCCCCATTATTGCTGGTTATTTTTATTGCATTATGATCTCAAAAGTATGTATGCAATATTTGTGCCTTTCAACATTTGATTATGAGATTTTTATGCCCTAGTACATGATCAATTTTTGTGTACTGCTTCATAATCCAGAAAAAAAAATGTATATCCCTTTCTATCCCTGTTCACTTTTCTCCAAAGGTCTATGATGTTTAATTTTCTTGCATCCTTATTTACCTCCTTCACTTCTTTCTTTTTACTTTAAAACTATATTTATCTAATTCTGAGAGAAGGATGTTCAGTTCTCCCATCATCAGAGTTTTGCTCTCTAAGTCTTTCTGTAACTCATTTAGTTTCTCTAAGAATTTGGATGTTATATTATTTGTGCATAAATATTTAGTATTGAAATTGCTTCATTGTCTATGGTAACTTTTAGGAGCTTATAGTTTGGTTCCTTTTCTTTTTCCTTTTTTTTTTTTGCAAGGCAATTGCCCAAGATCACACAGCTAGATAATTAGTAAGTGTCTGAGGCCAGGTATGAACTTAGGTCTTCCAAACTCCAGGTCAGTGCTCTATCCACTGCACCACCCAGCTGCCTCTATGGTTTCCTTCTTAATCTCTTTTAAAGAGATCTGTTTTTTGCAATTATTTTGTTTGAGATAAGGATTGCTATCTGTCTTCTTCATTTCAATTGAAGCATAATATATTCTGTTTCTGTCTTGTAACTTTACTTTGTTTAAATTTGTCTGTTTTAACTGCATTTCTTGTAAGCAGCATATTATAGGATTCTGGTTTTCAATCCACTATGCTATCTCCTTCTGTTTTATGAGAGACTTCATCTCATTCACATTTGAAAATATAATTACTAAATCTTTATTGCCCTCCTTGATATCTTCCCTTTGTTTCTATTTTTTTTCTTCATTTTTCACCTCATCCCCATTTCTGTGTATTCTCTGAGTACTACCTGCTTCAGTATGTTTTCCCCATTCTATCCAAAACCCCCTCCACTTTCTTTCCCCTTTCCCTTTGCCCCTTGTTCCTTCCCTTCCTTCAGTCAATTCTTCTATCCTCCACCTCTCCTTTTTTCCATCTTAATACTTGAAAGGTAAGATAAATTTCTAAATTCAACTAAGTTTGTTTATTAATGCCTCTTTGACCCATATCTGATGAGAATGAGATTCAGGTGATTTTACCTCCTCCCTTCCTCCCTCTAGTGCAATAGGTTCTTTACTCCTCTTCATGTACTGCAATTTATCCCATTCAGTCTTCCCCTTCCTCCAATCTCTTTAATTTCTCCCTCCTTTTTAAGGCAACATTATTCTCTCTCCTTTTTTAAGGCAATATTTAAGGCAACATTCATTCAGAGTCATGGAGATGTCATGAAATTCATTACTTCATGCTAAGTATATTCCCTCTAAGAGAGTTACAATTTTCAAGAATTATGAGTCTTCCTCCCAGGTGGGGATATAGCAGTTTCATCTTATTAGAACATAGTTCTTTTTCCTTTCCCCCTGTTTATCTTTTCATATACCTCTTGAGTATCCTGTTTGAAGACCAAATTTTCTGTTTAACTCTAGTCTTTTCAATAGTAAAAGTTGAAAGTGTTCTATTTCATCAAATATTCATCTTTACCCCTGGAAGAAAAGGTGAAGTTCTGCTGGATAGCGAATTCCTTACTACATTCCAAGTTCCCTTGCTCTCTAGAAAGTGATATTCTGGGAACTTTGATTCCTTACTGTTGATACAACCAGGTCCTGTGCAATTCTGACTGTGTTTCCTTGGCATTTGAATTGTTTCTGTCTATCCACTTGCAGGATTTTCTACTTGATCTGTTCTTTCTGGTGTTTGGCCACAATATTCATTGATATTTTCATTTTGGAATCCCTTTCAGGAAGGGATTGATGTATTCTTTCAATGACTATTTTGCCCTCTTCTTCTAAAATATCAGGGTAGTTCTTCACTATATCCTGAAGCATGGAATCCAGGTTCTTTTTCTCTTCTTCACTTTTTCAGGAATTCTCATGATCTATTCCCATGGATCTATTTTCCTGGTATGTTATTTTGCCAGTGAGGTATTTTACATCTTTTATTTTTTTTTGTTTTTTTGTTTTCTTGTTTTGTTTTGTTCAACAGATTTTTGGCGTCTCATAAAGTTATTAGTTTCCACAGATTCCAATCTTATTTTAAAGAAGAGTTTTTTCATTTAAATTTTGCATGATCTTTTCCAGAGAGTCAATTCTATTTTTGAAGGAGTTGTTGTCTTTTTCTATTTGCCCAGTTGTGTTTTTGAGAAAATTATTTTCTTTTTGCACTTGTCCAAGTGTATTTTCAAAGAATTTGTTTTCTTGTTGTGAGATGTTACTTTTCTCTTGTGCTTCTTTGCCCACTTTTTTCATTTGATTTTTAAACTCCTTTCTGATCTCTTCTAAGAAGTCTTTCTGGGCTGGAGATCAATTCATATTCTCCTCTGAATATCCAGTCCTCTTTGAGTTGGGATCTTTGTCTCAAAGTAACAGTCAATGGACCCTACTTTCCTGCTGGACTTTCTATATTTGGGGTCTTACCTAGGGTTATGTTGGTGGAGGGCTTGGTTCACAGACCTTCAGTGATGATAGCCCTAGAGTCTTGGCCCATTCCAAGTTGTTACTCAGTGGACCTGCCTTTGAAGGATACCAGAAGCTTTCTCTGGATAGTCTGTGATATTGATTAGTGGTCCACTCCATAAGCCTTGGGGTAGGGGTAGGGGTGTGGGTGGCAGGACTGCCTTGCACAAGGTACAAGGATACATTTTTGTCTTTGCACAATGTTAGCTGGACCTGCACAGGTAGAGATCTGCCACCCAAACCTGAGCCTTGGGGCAAGGTGTAAACACTGGGAACTGTTACTGTGTTTGATGTGAGAAAGTCACATTCTACCACCTGAATGGGGGGGATAGGGGAGACACTTAAATGAAATCACAGTGATTCCACTGGAAACACTGGAGCTTGTTGACCTGGGTTTTCCCAGGCCAGCCTGGAAATCAAGCTGACTTGATAGATCTCTGGGTCACTGCATTGGAGCTCTCCCACCCACCAGGCACACAGTAAACACATCTTTCACTGTTCTCAGGTCAGTCCTCTAACTTCATTCTGCTGCCCCTAAGCTGGGTCTCTGCTCTTTTCCCTTGACTCCCACACATTCCCCTTTCACAGACTTTGCTGTGGGATGTTCTCCTTTGTTGTTCTCTGAGTTCCGTGGATCCAAAATATGTTGAGAGGCTTGATTCATGCTACTGCTGAGGGAAAGCCGGTAGAACAGTCCCTAGCTTCTCTGCACCATCTTGGCCAGAAGTCTGTTAGAACACTTTTTTCTTTCTTTCTTTTAGGTTTGTGCAAGGTAAATGGGTTTAAGTGGCTTGCCCAAGGCCACACAGCTAGGTAATTATTCAGTGTCTGAGACCAGATTTTAACCCTCATACTCCTGACTCCAGGGCCGGTGCTTTATCCACTATGCCACCTAGTCGCCCCTAGAACACTCTTAATAGCAATCTAAAAATACTCAAATTGCTAATGACTAGAGCAATTTAAATTCTTACCACACTGAATAATCACACCTACCATTTTCATAAAATTGGCAAAAAAATCCTTTTTTCATGTAAAAATTCCATGTTGAGGAAGATCTATATACTCAAGGTTTGCTTGCACAGCATTGAATTGACCTAACATTTTACAAAGTAATTTTGTAAGGAAAATTGACAATATTATTCATTCCTACTGATATTTATGCCATATATCATGTTTATAACCAAGAGAGTTTATTGGACATAAGAAAATTTTATGTTACAACTTTTACATCATTATTTCTCTGTTTGTTGGTTGAAAATGTGTGTAAGGATTTGAAATAGTCTGTTATATACAAAACTAAATCATCCACCAAGGAGTAACAATAACAACAAAAAAAGGTGAAATATCAGAGGAATAAATGATATGCTAAAGAGCAAGTGAAATAAAATCAAATGAATAATATGTATGATAAAAATAATTTTATAGAAATGAAAATATCTACAGGATCAACTAACTGGATCAAAATGAAAGAAATATTTCTATTTTTAAAAAGTCAAAACCTATCTTTTTTTAATTAACAAAGCTCAATTAAGATGCAAAGTTGAATGAATTATTTGATCAAATATTGTTTAGTTACTTTCAAGAAGAGCCAAAAAAACTGAAGGAAAAAATAAAGAGCCATGCCAATAGAAAACTTCGCTGGTGACAGAGAAGAACAAAACAAAAACTCAGAAGAAGAAGAAAATATCAAATGCCTGCATGTGAAGAATCAAAAGGAATTATGTATTAGTTCAAAATCCAAAAGTCCTCTTAGAAGACCTCAAAAAGAATTTTCAAAATCAAATAAGAGAGATATATAAGGAAAATTCGTAGAATAAAGGAGTGTCATGCAGAAAAAATTATCAAAATGGGGTAAAAAAACCACTAGAATTGATTAAAGAAAATGACTTTTTAAAAAGTAGAATTGACCAAAGGGGGAAAACAACAGAAGAAAACAGCATCTGGTACAGTACAATTGACAAAATAAAAATGGAAATAATAAATCTAATTGAAGAAATTGAATAAATCTAATTGAAGGTAGTAACTATTTGAGAACTAGAATTTTTTAAATGTATTTTTATTAAAGATATTATTTGAGTTTTACAATTTTCCCCCAATCTTGCTTCCCTCCCCCCACCCCCACCCCACAGTTAGCACTCTGTCAGTCTTTACTTTGTTTCCATGTTGTACCTTGATCCAAATTGGGTGTGATGAGTGAGAAATCATATCCTTAAAGAGAACAGAATTCTCTGAGGTAAAAAGATCAGACAATAAGATATCTGTTTTATTTTTCTAAATTAAAGGGAATAGTCCTTGTACTTTGTTCAAACTCCACAGCTCCTTATCTGGATACAGATGGTACTGTCCTTTGCAGACAGCCCAAAATTGTTCCCAATTGTTACAAAGATGGGAGAACTAGAATTGAGAAGTGGAAACCAATCATTCAATGAGACATCAAAAATTAGTAAAACAAGCTGAAAAGAAAAAAAAATTAGAAAAAAATGCAAAATACATCATTGGCAAAACAACTGACCTAAGAATAGTTCCAGAAAAATAAGCTGATAATTATTGGACAACCTGAAAATCATTATGAATAAAAAGAGCCTGGACCACATCTTTCAAGATTTTTCAAGGAAAACTGTTTTGATATCCTGGAATTAGATGGCAAAGTAGACATTGAAAAATCCACCAATCATCTATTGAAAAAGACAACAAAATGAAAATTCCAAGGAATGTTGTAACCAAATTTTAAATTATCTGACTGACAAGAAAATATATGCATTCAGAAAGAAAAATTCAAATCTTAAGGAGCCATAATCAGAATTACATAAACTTGGCAGTTTGAACATTAGGTGATTATAGAGCTTGGAATATCATCTTTCCAAAAAACAAAGAACCTATGACCTTAACAAGGAATTAACCACCATGTAAAATTGAGGATAATTTTTCAAGGGTAAAGATGGATATTTGATGAAATAAGTTTCTTTTGAAATTTCTTTGTGAAAAGATCAGAACTTAAAAGAAAATATGATCTTCAAATATAAGAAAAATAGTTTGAAGATATATATATATATATATAATTTATTTATTATATATACATATATGTAGATAGGCAGGTAGAAAGATAGATGGATAGATAGACAGATAGATGAATGCTATGGTTATAAGTTGATTTTGATGATGGTACAGAAGCAAATGAATGCCAAAGGCACAAGGTAAATAGCATCCCTTAAAGAAAGACAAAAGACCTATTTCAGTAGAGGAAAAGATGGAAAAGGGTGAGTCTCCAAATTCTTAGAGGAGAAGTGAGTTACAGGAAGTAATAGAGATCAACACTATACTGGTACTATACTCCCTTCTCAGAACTAAAAATCTAATCTCAAAAATATTTACAAAATATTTAAGGAGATGAATAGAATTTTAGAAAGTCAGATATGATAGAACTATGAAGAAAACTGAATGGAAATAGAAAGGATAGACTCTTCAAAACATAAAACATGAACAAAATTTGACCATGTATTAAAAACATAAAACCTCTGAATCAAATGCAGAAAGACAGAAGAATTAAATGCACTATTTTTGGATTGTGATGCAATAAATAATTATTTGTAAGAAAGATTTATTGAAAAAAGTCTAAAATTAATTGAAAACTTTATAATCTAATTCTTAAAAGTGAGATATCTAGCAAGAAATCTTAGAAATAATCAATTATTCCATCCAATAAAATAGCAATACTGTGACATATATTGGAACTTCTTGAATGTGACCAGAATAGTTATTAGGGGAATTTAATATTTGTAAATGTATACAAGAACAAAATGAAGAATATTGAACATGAAATTAAAAAGATGGAAAAATAACAAATTAGAAATCCCTAATAAATACCAAATTCCTGAAAACCATAGGCAAGATTAGCATAATTTAAAATAAGAAAACTATTGAATTAATAAAAAAATTAATAGGTCTTAAGGAAAAATCAATAAAATAGTTAAACCTTTGGTTAATGAGACTTTTACAAAATGAAAGAAGAACACAAAATTAGCAGAATCAACACTGAAAAGGATGAATTATTAACTAAGAGAGAATTAAATGAAGAATTTGAAGCTATTTTGCTCTACTCTGTGAGTTTCACAAGGTAAGAGAAATGAAGGAAAATTTGAAAAAGACATAAATTACCCAGATAAACATAAGAGGAAATAAAATATTTAAATAAGTCTATTTTAGAAAAAGAAATTGAAAAAAATCTTCAGGGCCATATGGAAAGCAGCAGGGAACCTTATATTTAAAGAGGATAAAATAGCAGCATTTACAATAACATCAAGTGTCAATTATCCTGTTATCACTAGTATTCAGTATTGTAGAAATCTTATTATTAGTAATGAGAGACGAAAATTAATTAAAGGTTTTAGAATAGGTATTTAGAAAACAAAACTCTCACTCTGCACATACCATGATGGTATACTTAGCGAATGCTAGAAAATCAACCAAAAAACACTTGAAACAATTAATATCTTTAACAATATTGTAGGATATAAAAATAAATACAAATGAATTATCAGTATTTTTATTTAAAAGCAACAAAGCCCAGAAGTAAGATAGAAAGAGAAGTTTCATTTAAAATACCTACAAATAGTCTAAATTATTTGAGAATCAACTGAGAAGAAAAACCCAGGAAATAATATTATATTTAAAAAATATTTTATGCATAAATAGAATAATATCTAAACAACTGAAAACAATATTACTTGTCCATGCATAGGCATGCCAATATAATACAAATGGTAATTCCTTCTAAATTAATATACTTATTCACTACCTTACCAACAAAGCTATCAAAAAATTATAATATAGATTTACAAAAAATAATAAATTCATTAGGAGCATCAAAATGTTAAGAATATTAAGGACATTTTTGTAAAAATACAAAGGAAGGTGAATGAGCCATATCAGATCTAAAAGTTTTTTGATTTTATTTTTTTTCTACTTCAATTCTGATTAACATTGGTTTATTTTAATATTTTGTGGAAAGGTAACCATCACAATTGGTAACATTTTAAGCATTCTAATATCTGAAACTCCAAATTTAAAAAAAAGGACATTTTAAAATGTATGGACCTTCTTATGTTCATTGCATTCAATTATGGTGATGACCATAAAGAGATTTTGACCTTTACGTATTTCACTTTTAAATCAGTGTGTGAAAGCAGTTTCAACTCCCATGATTCAATGTAAAAATCACATATATCAAAGTGACAACACAGATTTCCTCCAGGAGTTTATAATAAATCAATAAATTATCTGAGGAGCTCAAATCCAGGACAGTTGCCCAAACTCTATCCACTGATCAGATTTGTCCCAACCTCCACAATCTCCAGCTTTGAAGTGATGAATCTTCATAATGCTGGGCATTCCACTGCTCCACTATTGATGTCATCAATGCCATCATGAGGATGTCTGCCATCAATGTTGCAGCCCACAGACTGGGCTGTTCCAAGGATCTCTTTAATAGTTCCAGAGAGTTCTCTTGCCAAGGATCGGTGCCTCATCTGTCTAGCAATGTTGACAATCTCATCAAAAGTGATGTTTCCACTGTGTTTAATATTTTTCTGCTTCTTTCTGTCTCGAGGAGGTTCCTTTAGAGCTTTGATGATCAAGGCTGAGGCAGAAGGCACCACCTCAATCTGGGCCTGTATGTTCTGAATGGTAAGTTTCATTGTAATCCTAAACCCTTTTCAGTCACCAGTTGCCTTGGCAATGTCATCACCAACCTTTTTTGGAGACAAACCCAAGGGACCAATTTTTGGGGCCAGAGCTGATGTGGCACCAACTTCAACACCAGTGCACCTTAAAAACATGACTTCGATTTAATTAGGATCAAACTTGGGAGGCATGGTGGCGGAGAAGGTGGAGGCTCGGTCTCGATGCTGTGGGGTGGCTGCCGGTGTCGGATGAACCTGGATTCGGGACGACCGAAAGAAGTTGCACCTTCACCACCACGAGCTGGAGCCAAAAGCACTAAAGGTTTATTTTAAATCAGCAACTCTCAAAACTATTTTATTCTGGCTAAGAAATAGAGTCATGAATCAGAGGGACAAATTAGGTACAAAAAATCTATAGCAAATGACTATCAAAATTTACTCTTTTATGAGCTCCAAGATGGTCATTTCTGGAATAAAAAACTCAGTATTTGACAAAACTGTTGAGAAATCTGGAAAAAAAGAATCACAGAAACAATGCAAAGATTCAGATTTCCCCACACCCTCTATCAAATTAAGGTCAAAATGGGTACTTATTTTAGATATAAAAATGGTCCAATAAGCCAATTTAGGAAGCAAGAAATTGTTATAAAATGCAAAATGGATAATTTTGAGCACATTAAATTAAAAAGAATTTGCACAAATAAAGCAAATATAACCAACATTAGATAAAAAACAAAAAGGCTGGGAAACAAATTTTATTGTCAGTATTTCTGATGAAGGCCTAACTTATAAAATATATACAGAGGTAACTCAAATTTATAAGAATTTTAAGTCATTCCCTAATTGAAAATCGATAACTGAACAGGAAGCTTGCAATTGAATAATTTAAAAATATCTACAGTCATTTGAAAAATTTCTCTAATTCACTAATGATTATAGAATTGTAAATCAAAACAGCCTTGAGGTACCACCCCATACCTATCAACTTGACTTAATATGACAGTAAAGAGAAATGATAAATATTGGAGGTGATATGGGAAAACTGGGATACTAATGCCCTGATCATGGAGTTGTGAACTAATTCAACAATTCTAAAGAGCAATTTCCATCTGGGCCAAAAAGTGCTATAAATCTGTGCCAGTCTCTTTGATCTAGCAATCTCACTATGAAGTCTTCAATCCAAAGAGTTCGTAAAAGGGAACAAGAACTCACATGCTCAAAAGTATTTATAGTTGTTCTTTATGTGGTGCCAAAGAACTGGAATTGTGAGATTGCCTATCATTTGAGAAATGAGTGAAGATACTTGTAGCATATGAATATAATGGAATACTATTGTGTTACAAGAAATGATGAATAAGCAGATTTCAGGGAAAAAAAAAAACTGTTACCACTTAAATGTATTGATCTTAAGTGAAGTGTTCCAAACTAGGGGAACACTGTAAACAGAATTAGCACCATTATGTGATGACAGACTTACCAATATAATGATTCTAGAAAGTTCCAAAAAGCTTGTGGTGGAAAATGACTTCCACATTCAGAGAAAGAACAACTGAGTTTCAATGCAGATCAAAGAAAACTGCTTTCACTTTTTGATTTTTTTTTGCTTTTTAGTTGTCATGATTTTTCTATTTTGCATTGATTTTTCTTTTAGAACATAACAAATAATGTAAATATATTTAACATAATTATGTATATAACCTTTATAATCTGTATGCTCACAGTCTTGGGAGGGAAAAAGGGAGAGGTGAAAAATTTGGAACTCAAAATCTTACAAAAATGAATGTTGAAATTTTCTTTGTATGTAATTGGAAATAATAAAATTCTATTATTTAAAAAATGAAAAATATTTCCTACCCAAAGAATTCTCCTTGGATATTTGCTGGGGAAGGTCTCTTCCTCCTCTCCTTGAGGTGCCTTTTTCGACCCCTGACCTCCCATCTAGGATTTCCTTTCCCTGGAATTGTCTAGAATGAGTACTTCTCACTCTCCAAAGATAAAAACTGAAGTTTCCCCATCTTTTTGGGTAATTTCCACAATTTCCATCACTCTCCTAATCAATGGCAGGGTTTCAGGTCCATTCAGAGATCCACCTGAGGGAACCCCAGAAAAGAAATGGGGATCTGGCTTGAAATGAAGCTATGAGTGCTCCTTCCTCCCATATCTTCTGGGGCTTCCTCAAGGGGTTCTGTAGATCCCCAACACAAGAACCCAAATTGTTATAAATGAATGAAAAGAAAAACCTGCTAGAGTGAGAGAAAATTGTAGATTTTATTCATGAACCTTGCAAGATACTCCTTACAAGATATGGGTACCTCACTTGGTGTGAGGCAACTAAATTTTTTTGTTTTAGATTTTTGGGTTTTGTTTTTTTTTTTTGCCCAAGGTCAGAAAGTGAGGATAATGTCTGGGGTAATGTCTGTTTTGAATGGCCACAAATCCCCATCCAAGCACAGTCTGTCTGGTGGCCAAGTTTGGGTCTGATAAACAGAAGGTATGCAATGTTTTAAACAATTTTGTGAGCAGTAAGGTACCTTTAAATAGAAAGGAGGTGGAATATACAACGTACTGGATAATTGTGGATGCTAAATTTCTAAGTTAGAAAAACATTAAATACATAGGTGGGATCCTCTGGCAACATTGCTTCTGCCCTATACCTCACCACCTGATTCTTCCTCTACTCCAACTTCTGGGACTGCTCCTAGAGAGGAAGAGGCTAACAGTGGGGCTCAAGAGGAAAGGGAAAGTCTGGAGAGAGGAGAGAAAGAAATGTTTTCTAAATTAAGTAAGACAATTGGATCCATTGCTGAGTGAGTGAGTTTGAATGTTCCCGCAGGAGTGTGTGTATTTGTTCTATGTCCTGTCTTGTGTAAGTGTCTGTTTTAGGCATTTCTGGGTCTGAGGACTCAGCTTAAGTTTTAAAAGTAGGATAGCTGGAAGTTGGGCCCAGAAGTTTCAGAAGGTGGGGGAGAAGGAAGTATTGTGCAGTCGCCCCTACCCCTAAGTGAAAATCCACCCTTCCCTCACTGAACCAATGATAGCTGTGCTAGGTGTGTAGCATTAAAGAGAAGGGAAGAGGATTCTTAAAGAGAAAAGGCTGTGGTTTGGGGAGTGTTTAGAAGAGTTTAAGAGAAGAAAGAAACTTTAAGGGAAAGATTGAGAAGTTCTAGGAGGGAAGACTTTTTACCCTTATTGGGAAAGATTCCATGCTTTCTCCCTAGGTTGGGGAAGGGGCGGTAGATTCACACTTGGAGGTCTTGATCCCATCCAAAATCTTGTTAAGACTTGAACCCCAGACTGAGTCTACCTAAGTGCCCCACCCACCCATGGAGGGAGGGAGGGATAGACAGGAGAGATCAAGTGCTTAAGAACTTTCCTTTCAAGAAGGTTAGGAGACTCCTTTATTGAAAGGAAATCACATTTAATGAATATCTGCTGGCCATATGGCTTTAGTGATGACTCTCATTATTTTTAATGTTTCTTAACTAGAGTTTTTGAAAGCACACTGAGGGTTTTAAAAGAGGGATACTGGTGTTTTAACACTCTGACAAAAAATTGTACAGAATGGGAGGAATTAAATAACCTAGATTGTTTAATTAGTTTGGGATTAAACTACTTTAACACTATTGTGACTTTTGCAAGGAGTTATGTGGTTTGAAATTTTAAGCTAGATTGTAACACCTTTAGGTTAAAGAAAAGTGGTATTGTGTTACTAAGAAGAGAAATACCTAGGTTATCAGGGAGGTTTGCTAATTTCTTTTGGGAAAAAATATCTAATTGGTTTTAATGTAGAGTATAATAATGCCAACAATTTTATTTTATTTTGGATAGAGCTTTTAGAATGTGAGTGCTGGATTCTCTGTATAAAGTTCCCTAAAGTTTTTATCAAACTAAATTGTTGGAAGTTAGTTGAGTTGTAATTACATTGGGGTTTTAAATGTGTTATATGTATGAGATTGTATTCTGAGTATTTGAGTAAAGAGACAACAGTGAAAAGAATATGGGATATTCATTTTGCTCTTGTTCTAAGGGAAATGAGATGTTTAAATAAGAATTTTATGAGTAATGTATATTAACAATGTATGTTTAATTTTAAAGAATTCAAGAATGTAGACTTCTCTTGGTAACTGCAGACAGCTGATGGGGGGAGCTCAGCACAATTGGAATTGTGGGCCTTATTATAAGTTAACTTATTGATGAATAAGATGTTTTTATCAGTTATTTAATATTCTTTTGCAACTTCAAAGAGATTATATTTGCAACATTTAGTTATCTCTTGTGAATTTTTTTTTAAATACTGTATTGTTAAAGCCTGGGATTAATGTAATTGCTTTGAAGGGCAATAAGTAAAATATGAAAAAATATAACCCTTTCTCAGATAGATCTGCGGGTTCATGGATAATGTAATAATGGAAGGATTGTTTTGTACAATCTAGAAATTTTTGTGTTTTTCTGTTAATCTTATTGTTTTTCTGTTATAATGAAATTAATGCATATTGTTACTTTAAAGCTACCTAAGATGTTTTAATGGTTGTAAAGAATTCTGAAAAGTAATTTGTATGTTAGGGAGAAGCTCGGTGGTGCAGAGGATAGAGTACTAGTTTAAAGAAAGGAGTGCGAGTTAGATAAGTATTGAAAATATTGAAATATTTGGGAAAAAAAATTCATTTTGGTTAAGGATGTTTGAGTCAGTACTGTAATGAGAGCAATGGTTAAAATTGTTTTATTTTAAACCAGATGCTGGGTACTCTTAGAAAAAGATATGTTGAATATATGTGTTTCAAGCTTGAGTCAATGTAATCATTCTCATTGGGAGTTTGCTCATGTAAGCAAAATACTAATGGGAGTTTGTTTTAACAGTGAACTATGTGTGTCAATATGTCAATACGGCAAAATGTAAATTGCAATATGCTCCAGGATCTCATTGTTTAGTGATGGAAGCATGTATTTTGATCTGAATAAGATGTTAAACAGGTTCTCTACCAGAAGACAAGGTCTCAACTAGTCACCAGAGCTGGAGATGACTTTTTGGAACAGATTCAAATGATGCTCAAGGACATTGAATGTGTCCAAGGGAGAGGAGAAGAGAGGATAGACACTTCTCCACCATCTCTCACCTATGTGTACATTGTTTAACTGTAACCTCCCCTTGACTCTGTAAGTGTGACACCCCTACTTATGCCCTTCTCCTTCTGGAATAGAGGAGGGGAGGCAGGGTGAAAATGTTCTCCATTGAGGGATTTTGGGGTGGCATTATTATATCTATGTGAGTCTGTATATCCTATATAGGGTGTGAGTCCTATCTCTGATTTACACAACAGAGTGTTAGCAAAGGTGGGAGGAGAGTCAACCTGGCAGAAGTCAATTCCTAGTCTTTGGATGTGGTTGTTGGACTTTCCATAGTTCACAGCAGTTTGAAAATTGACTTGGGCACCCCTGGGTCTGGCCTAGATCTCAGTCCCTGGTAAGAGGTGCATGGTGGCACAGAATTCTGATCCAGAGGAGAAAGACACAGGTGGCATGTGACCAAGTCAGTTCAGGGTGGCTATTGTTTATAACTGACTGACCAGGATATTTGCCTGGGGAGTAGCAAATGTCTGGACATGTCCAGAAGCAGGGTACATATATTCAGGACTGTTCAACTTAAATATAGGTGGCCTGATACTCATGTGAGATTATGATGGTACCTGGATCTCTTGTAAAGATACACAAACTGGGGCATTTGTTAAGGGAAACTGATTATGAGTTAGTATTGACTTGCAAGGAAAGTGCTGAAATGGCCATTTGCAAGAAAGATAATTTAAGGAAAATCACTAGATATATTATCTATTTTGGGGGTTGATCCAATGGCACAAAATCAGGAATTTAGTTTGTATTTTGGAGCCAGGAAGACCTTTTTAAAGACATTGGTATAAAAAACTTGCAGTGGAAGGAGGTACAGCAACTTTGGAAATGTACCTATTATCATGATGATTATGTGACCTATTTAAGAGGGTCACTTAGAAGTAAAGAGGAGGAACAGTATTATCCATTTGTTGGAAACTATATTCCTGGAAGACCAACTAGCACTGGAGGGACATTATTGGATTTGGAGGACTACTGCCTACACCTAGCTGTCCAAAGAGTTGGTCAGGGAGTTGTTATCTAGATTTAGGGGCCTGCTACTTGGGCACAAGATGGGACTGGGGCCTATAGAACCCCAATTAGTATCCTGAATAGGCTAATAAGACTCCAAGCTAATAAGACTCCAATTAACAATAAAACAGCTGGTAGGGCCTTGGATTTGCTGTCTGATCATGCCATGCAAACAAGAAACATGATTATTCAACATAGATTGGTACTAGACTACATGTTGGCCAAGGCAGGAGGAGTTTGTGGTAAAGTGAAATTATCAAACTGCTAAAGAAGATAACCAGGGATATTAGAAAGTTAACACATATTCCAGTCCAAACCTGGACATGCCCATTTACTACCTCTTGGATGAATTGGTTTAGTGGTTCTTGGTGAAAACAGTTACTGTGTATCTTACTATGGACCCTAATTAGGATAGTCCTGTTAACCATGTGTGTCTCTCATGTATGATACAGTTAATAACTCAAATAGTCCAAAATTATATCAGCAATCTGGGACTGGAGTATAGCTCTAATAAGGAAGAGGTAAAGATATTGATAGGGAAAGTCAGTAGTCCTATCAATGATTAAGATTGTGAATTAATTTGAGGAAGACACTGCTGGTGAATTGTGAACTTGTTATTAAAAAGAAAAGGGGGGAGTTGTGACGAATGTAGGGTGTTGGTCTTCACAGGTTGTAGAGTGGAGCTTTTAGGTAATCCATTATAAAGAGGGCATGGCCCAGCCAATCACAAGACTGGGAGAGTTTTCGTAATCCCATTCCAGGGATAGCAAACCCCAAACTGGTTCTCAACAGTAAATAGTGATCTAGAGATCTTGACCTAATGCTACCGAGTTTGCTCAATTACATAATTGAATATTGACCCACACATCCCCAGTGACAACTGGGGTTCATTAGAATATCATTCACCATATGATGTGGGGGGATCATATTAGGGGCATATCATGGAATGGGTGGTATTCTTAGATTGTAACTCAAACTCTAAGAGCCTATGAAAATCCAAGAGGGAATGGAAAGAGTTTCTGAAGACTATAAATTACTTGATGTTCCAAGACCACTTTGTGCATCACACCAGGTGAGGTACCTGTTCCTAGCAAGGTGTATCTTGCAAAGCTTGTGAATAAAATGTGCAATTTTCTCTCAAAACAATGAAAAATAAACTTCTAGCTTCAAATTGCTAATAGTTTATAAAAGATTAAATATGCATATATTTATTTACATATACATACATATATTGTGTATATATATATATATATAATATATATATATATATATATATATATATATATATATAAATTTGTCCAAAGAGATAAATACTGGGAAAAGTATGAAATGAGCCTCTCAATCTTTTTTTTTGGTGTATGCTTTCCACATTAGCCTTATGCTGATTCTTTTTTTTTTCCATTTAACCAGTCCTTCAGGATTCTGAGGCTCAAAGAAATTGAGTGACTAATTTGAGTGAGATTGAGGATACTAAAGTGTCATATGGTTGTTGTCTTTTCTTCTCTAAGAGAACCAAAATGACATCACTATTTTGGTATCAAGTACACCTGACTGTGTTCTCAGAATGTGACTGATCAGATAATAAAGTCAGAAGGCTCTACTATAGATCAAGCACAACAAATGAGCATGAATATTTGATGAACAGATGTCTTTGAATTTGTACATCTCGTGTTTTTGATTATAGAGTATAGCACCTTTGTTGATGCTGTCATGCTATGCTGGATGGTGCTATCCTAGTGTCTTGTTTGTCTTACAATTAATTCCAAAGTTCTTCAGAGATACCTTAGGAGGGGCACTATATTACTTCTGACTTCCTTGTGAGTGAATTTCATATATTCTCTGTAAAATAATCTTTTAGGCAACCAAATCAAGTGACTAGCTCAATAGTTTCACTATTGAGTAGTTCAACTTAAGAAAGGACCTCAGTGTCCAGTATCTTATCTTGCCAGGTCATCTTCAGAATCTTCCCAAGACAATTCAGATGTAAGTGATTCAATTTCCTGATAAGGCACTGGCATACTGACAGAGTTTCATAGGTATACAGCAATGAGGTCAGCACAAAGGCAATAAAGACTTTCAGTCTGGTAGGCAATCTAACAGCATTTTTCTTTCACTGTTTCCTTCACAGTCTCCCAAACACTGGGATAGCTCTAGTAATGTATGTGTCAACCTTATCATCTATATGTATATCCCTGAAAATGCTGAGATAAGTGAATAAAATTCAAAATTCTTTTCTTTATTGTCGATGATGGTTCCTCATATCAACAGAGTGCTACTGGCAGGAGGAGAATTTCTGGGTTCTTAGTTTTAATTATTTAGCAAAATATTAGCAGAAGTACTAGGCAATCAATTCATACTTTGTTACATATCAGTCTCAGAGGCTGTATTGAGTGCACAATCCTCTGTGAGCAAAAAGTCACACACCAATTCTCCATCCAATTTAGTCCTGGCAAAGTGCCATATAAATGAGGGAAGATTAATTACAATAAGTTAAACTTATTCAAAGAAAAAGTAAAGGAAAAAAAATTTAATGAGAGGAAATATAAAGAGAAGGGACAGTGGAAATAGATGGAGGCAGGTAAGGTCCACTAGCGTGCCAGTGGCACTAAAACCAATAAAAATATAGTGGGAGGTTTCATAGGGCTCTTATCAGTAATTGGAAGGAGGGATAGGGGATTCCAAGATTGTCAAATAGTTATATTTAAACCCATCAATAACAGAAACCCACATTATCAATCTTTGCCTCAGGTCTTACTTTCTTGAGGTGATTGGAAGAATTTCAAGAGATTCTAGAAGGAAATCATCATGTCACATAAAAAGAGTTTTAACAAGCTTTGCTTATTATTTGTAGAGGGAGACCAGGAAATGGCTGAGACGATATCAGAGCCCTATGATCACAGTGGAGAGCACAGGAATTGGGAAAGTGATTGAGTATCCATATTCCAGATCAGATGGGCAGCTAGGTAGTGCAGTGGATAGAGCCTCAGCCCTGGAGTCAGGAGGACCTAAATTCAAATCCAACCTCAGCCATTCAAGAATTGCCTAGTTGTGTGACCTTGGTCAAGTCACTTAACCCCATTTCCTTGCCAAAAAACAAACAAAAAACCCCAACTATATTCCAGATCAGAAGTACTGAATCTTTTAAAATTAAATTTTATTTACCATTTAAGACAAAGAACCATAACAATAATGATTGCCTGCTATCCACAGGACTGGTAAAGTGAAAATATTTTCTCAAAATAAAGGTGGAGTTATTTGGATCAGGGAAGTAGCAATGAGGAACAACTAAATAGGAAAGCTCAACTTAACATTATCATCCCAGAAATAACCTAAAATGAAAGACTAAAGCTGTACACCAGTTTTCATTAAAATATTCAAGTAGTTTAACCTTCCTAAGAATTTTTGCTTTATTAGGCATAAATATTACTATAGCATTTAAGGTGACTTAGCCAAGGTCACACAATTAGTTAATGGCAAAAATGTGGACTATCATTCACTAGCTTTCTCTTTGTTTCCATATGTTCAATAAAGAAAATTCCATATGGTATGGGACAGTTTCCACACATTTAAATTGGTTCCTGAATGTCACAGAAATTAAGAAAGTAGTTCTGTTGACTGTAATTCCCAGATTATTTCCATGGAGAATTCTTGCCCTCCTTTTCTTCTAAATATAAAAAAGAGCTTTATTTGACATTTGTGCTAGTGTATACATTCTGATCCACAGTCTTCTAATTACCACTCCTTGGGGAAGTTTGCAGAATTAACAGAGGTGTTATAATTTCATCATACCATCCCAAAAGGAAATGATTTTTAAATAAATTAAATTTATGAAAGTAAGGTCAAACTTAACTCTCCCTACATAATTTGAAACAATCTCTAAAGATAATTATTTTAAAAAGGAAATTCATAATACTAAGCAGGACAGGAAATGTCAGGAAAGTTGATTCTTTTTTTTTTCTTCTTTTGGGGGGAGGAGGGTTTTGAAGGCAATTGGGTTAAGTGGCTTGCCCAAGGCCATACATTTAGGTGTCTGAGGTCGAATTTAAACTCAGGTCCTCCTGACTCCATGGCTGGTTCCTTATCCATTGTGCCACCTAGCTGCCCCCAGAAAGTTGATTTTTAAGGAAAAACACAATTCCATTAAATAACAGACAAATACCTTAATAATTGATTCATCAAAAATGAAGAAAGTGGTTAAAATTATTGCTTAGTAAGTATCTGCAAAGAAATTGTAAGAGCGAAAATAATTACTTAAGAGAGATAATAAAGAGCATAAATTAGTTAATTAGTCTTCTATAGAGATCATTAAAAATAATATTTAATAATTTTAAGAAAATACATACAATTAAGCTAACATTATAATGGTATGCCCAGATCACAAAAAATATTTATTTGAGTAGACATGATTTCTGTTGCCCCTGCTGCTGCAAACAGAGGGGGAGAGAGAGAGAGAGAGAGAGAGAGAGAGAGAGAGAGAGAGAGAGAGAGACTGAGAGAGAGAGAAAGACTTGATTAGGGCTTTCAGCTATTTCAGTAGAATAAGGAAGGTTTTTGAGGTTAATTCTGAAATCTAACAATACTTCATAACCCAGAGGACATAGGCTTAATCAGGGGGTCTTAAATGTAAATGAATTTCTGACAAATGTAGGTCAAAGACAATGTGGGGAAAGGAAATTCTTTCAAAATAAATCTCTGAGGAATCAGGAAGAATTAGACAAACCTTGCTAAAGAAAAAGAACTTCACATCACAAATTATCCCATTTTTTTCTTTAGCAAACAAAACCAAAAGTAGATTAAAGACAATGTTTGGCACAGATTCTTGCAGTGGTTTAATGTAACTGTCATTATGTAGCCTGAGAGTGCCCAATAAAAATCATCTTGATAAGGTGTAGACTACAAAGACACCAACATTAAAAGGATGCTGAACTCCTTAGTGGACCCAGGAGACACAATCCTAAAATGCTTATTTGAATTACTTACTGATTGCTAATACTGAAGAGGGAAATTAATACTAAAACAGTGCAATAACAAAATTAGAGATGGATGACTTAAGATTCATTTAAAAAGTAATCAACTTTGGGGTTTACTTTTAGAACCCTGGCTATTAAGGGAAAAAATGAAGAAAGAATATTCTTCTATTACTTCATTGCATCTCTGTTTCCATACATAGAAAACAACTTCTGCAACAAAATCACTACCTAAGGAAAATTATTCCACAAGCTATTACCTTATTTATCCAGTCTAAGGAAAATATTTTTAATGAACAGATTGCCTTTATATATGTCACTGGATTTCTACCATTTTACAAATGGAAGGTAAAAGGAAAATGTTGCAAAAGAAAAGGTAATATGTGATAACTAAAAGACAATTAGTCTTGAAATCAGAAAATCTTGGTACAAAACCTGATTGTGAAGTTTATTACCTAAAAGTCTAGTACATGTGTGTTGACAATATTCTAATATATTTATATTTCAATATCTTCTATTAGATATTTTGCATAGTATAGTGAAAAGGAGTCAGAATGAGAATCTGTAGAATTGCAATCTTTTTTGGTCAGCTAGTGACAAGAAATAGTTCCTCATGTAATTATATTTGAACTGGCTTTGCTCTTCATTTGGCCAACTGGAAAAAGTAATGATAATTAATAGAAAATTCACCCAATCAAAAAAGGAATTAATGATTTTCTAGAAACAGTATGGAAGAGTAGATAGAGAACTGGCTTGTTAGCACACAAAGTCTACCTGTGACATATACTGGCAATGGGACCCAAATATGAGCAAAAGGGAATATTCTGCATTCATACTTTTGTAAGCTTTTATATTTTATATTTTTCAACCACCCTCCCTTCTTTTCCTTCTCCCCATGGTGGTGAACAATCTTATATCGATTTTATATGTTCAAGCATGTTTAATATATTTGCATATTAGTCATGTTGTGAAAGATAAATTAGAATTAAGAGTAACAATCTTGAAAAAGTAACCAAAATATAAAACAAATTTTAAAAAGTGAACGTAATATAATTTGTTTTGCATTCTCTCTCCATGCTTATGTTTTTCTCTAGATGTGAATGACACTCTGTAAAACAGATTTCTCAGGATAGTCCTTAATTACTGAACTGCTGAGAGGAAATGCATTCATCATATTGAATCAACCCACAATGTTGCTGTTAATGTGCAAAATGTTCTGCTGATTCTGATCACTTATATTAGTATCCTTTCATGTAAGAAATTCCAGATTATTTTAAAATCTCATGATTTTTACAAAACAACAATACTGCATCACATTCATAAACCATAAGTTGTTCAACTATTTCTAAATTAATAGACATTTCCGATTTCCAAATTCCAATGTTTTGTCAGTTCGAAAGGAGTTGCTATAAATATTTTGGTACATGTGGATAGTTTCCCCTTTTTTTTGATTTCTTCATTATATAGACTTAGTAGTGGTTTTACTGCCTCAAAAGATATGCGTAGTTTTTTTTTTTTTGTTTATTACACATACATCTAAATTTCTCTCTACAATGTTTAGATCAGTTTATAACTTCACTAACAGTGCATAAGTGTACCAGTTATCCAGGATTTTTACTTATTTCTTAATCATGATCATTTTGCTTTTTTTGTCATTTTAGCCACTCTAATAGGTGTGAGTAGGTACCTCAGTTGTTTTCATTTGTATTTCTCTAATCAATAATGATTTGAAACATTATCATGGAACTATAGATAATTTTTATTTCTTCACTTAAAACTGTTCAAATTACTTGACTATTTATCAATTGTGGAATGAGTTGTATTCTTATAAATTTGACAGTTTTCTATATATTTTAAAAATGAGTCCATTATCAAAAAGCTAGTTATGAACATTGCTTCCCAACTTCCTGTATTCTTTCTCATCATGATTGCATTGGATTTTTTTGTGCAGAAACATTAATTTATTGTAAAATTTATCCATTTTATAATTTATTAAGTCTTCCATCACTTGTAGGATCATAAACATCTTCCCATTCCATAAATCTGACAGAGTATTCCTTGATGTCCTAATTGAAGTCCTATACTCAGTTTGACCATAAATTGTTATTGGGTGAGAGTTGTTGGTCCATGCCTATCTATTGCCATACTATTTTCCAGTTTTCTCATCAGTTTGGCAAACAGTGAGTTTTTATCTGGAATAAGTTGAAGTCTTTGGGTTTATCAAAGAGCAGATTAGTAGAGTTATTTATTATTGCTTCTTTTGTACCAATCTATTTAACTAATTCATTTCTCTGTTTCTTAGCCAGTACCAGAGAGTTTGGATGACTGTCACTTGATAATATAATTTCCAATCTGGTATGGGATCCTTCCTTTGCATTTTTTTTTTTCATTTATTCCCTTGATATTCTTGACTTCTTGTTTCACAAGATGGATTTTGTTACTATTTTTTTTAACTCTGTAAATAGTGTTTTTGGTAGTGTGATTGGTATTGAACCAAATAAGTAATTTAATTTAGGTAGAATGGTCATTTGTATTTTATTAGCTCCACCTACCTATGAGTATTTAACAGGTTTCCAGTTTTTGAAATCTGAATTTATTTGTCTAAAAAGTGTTATGTGGGGCGGCTAGGTGGCATAGTGGATAAAGCACCAGCCTTGGAGTCAGGATTACCTGGGTTCAAATCCTGTCTCAGACACTTAATAATGACCTAGCTGTGTGGCCTTGGGCAAGCCACTTAACCGCATTTGCCTTGCAAAAAACCTAAAAAAAGTGTTATGAAATTGTGTTTATACCAATAATGGGTTTCTCTTGGGAGGTAAATTCTCAAGTATTTTTTGTTGTCTGCAATTACTTTAAATGGAATTTCTCTTTCTATCTCTTGCTGTTTGCATTTGTTGGTCATATGTAGAAAGGCTGGTGATTTTTGTGGGTATATTTTATATTTTTATTTTTTATATATTTATATTTTATTTATATATATATATTTATATATATATTTATATATATTTATATTTTATATATATTTATATTTTATTTATTATTTGATTGATTCAAATAGTTTTTTAGTTTATTGTCTGGGATTCTATACTTACACCATAATGTCATCTGCAGAGAGTGAGTTTTGTTTTTAAATCAACTATTCTAATTTCTTTTAATTTATTTTTCTTTTCTTACTGCTAATGCTAACATTTCTAAATCAAAATAGAATATTAGTAGGGAACAGAAGGAATTTGGCAGAACTCCTACACCAGTTTTTATCAAATAGTTTATACAGAGTTCCAAATAATTGTCCATTGAATATTAGGTAGAATTTACATTTCAATATATCTAGACCCAGATAATTTTTCTTAGTGTATTTAATTGATCGCTGGTTCAATTTCTTTTACTGAAATGGGGTTATTTAGGCCTCTTATATCATTTCTATCAATCTGAGCAATACATATTTTAAAATATTCATCTAATTCACTTAAAAGATCAGAATTGTTCCTCAATTGATAATCAATGTTTATGAATGGAAATCTTTCAAATGAAATTAAAACTATATATAATTGATTTCCAGACAAGATTGTGGAGAGAAGACAGGTCCTCTGCTAAGGTTTCCGGATTTACCTCATAAACAGTATGAAACAAACCTCTTAATGGAAGTCCTCTAGACAAACCCAGAAACGGAAGCTAGAAAAACAATACTTACCTCAACGTCTGTCTTTGGGGATCAGGGTTGTGGACAGTGTAGAGTGTAGACAGCCAGTGGGGGAGGAATGAGAGCCAGGCTAATCTCAGATAAACCCTGGGAACTTTCCCTATGGGAAGCACATTGCTTTGTGAAGCACTTCTCTGTGGGAAATACTTTGCTCTGAGAAACAACCAGAGAGTGGAGGCATGTCCATGGAACTAATAATCTGGGACTTACAGAAAGGGCTGAAGGGGAGGTTTCAACCTCTATCACCCCCTACTGGCACAGGGTGAAATATTACATTCAGTGAGAAAAGCCTCCAGCATGCCCTGCTGGGAAGCTGGAGATAGTACAATCAATGAGTAAAGCCTCTAGGGATCTCAATACCAAAGGTTTGTGAACCGGGCCCTCCCCCAACACAAGATGTTAGATAAATGAAGAAAGGACAACAGAAAGGGAGGAGCCTTAGAAAAATTCCTAGAAGGAAAAGACTCTAATTCAGAAAGACATATAACTCCTATGGAGAATATAATTTGGTCTCCAGCACAGGATTCCTTGAAGAAATAAAGAAGGAGTTCAAAAATCTTTTGGAAAATTATGAAATGAAGTCCAAGAAAAAATTAACACCCTGCAACAAAAGAAAACAAATCCTTGGAAAATACAATTGGACCAAGGCAAAAAAGAAAATAATTCCCTCAAAACCTCAAATACTCAAAGGGAAAATTCTTACAAAATTAGAATTGACCCATTGCAAAAGGAGATGCAAAAGGTAAATGAAGACAATTCTTCCCCCACAAAAAAGGAGTGGACTCTATGGAAACCAATGACTTCAGGACACAACATGAATTCGCTAAACAAACTCAAAAAACTGAAAAAAATAGAAGAAAATGTTAAATACATCATCAACAAAACCACTGAAATTGAGAATAGATCAATAAAAGATAGCCTCAAAATTGTTGGTCTTCTGAAAACATTGAAGAGAAAAAAAGCCTGGACACAATATCACAGGATTTAGTGCTGGAAAACTGCCCTGATATCATGGAAACAGAGGGCAAAATATTTATTCAAAAATATATCTATCCCCTCTGGAAAGGGATCACAAACTGAAAACACCAAGGAATATTGTAGCCAAATTTCAGAACTATCAGATAAAAGAGAAAATCCTGAAAGCAGACAGATAGAAAGAGTAAATCCTGACTAATATTAAGGATTCCACAGGACCTGGAAACATCAACATTAAGGGTTCAAAGGGCCTGACATGCAGTATTCTGAAAAGTAAGAGAGCTTGAAATGCAGCCAAGAATCCACTATCCACCAAAGTTGAGCCTTGTGTTCCAGTGCAAAAGATGGATATTTAATGATATGGTAGACTTCCAACTTTTCCTGATGAAAAGACCAAAGCTTAAAAAAAAAGTTGGACTTCAAACGGGAGACTCAAGAGACAAAGGAAAAGGTAAATTTTTAAAAGAGGGGAGGGGAAGGGGAAAACCTGCTATGAAATAAGATGTAACTGGCAATATCCCTACTTGGAAGAAAGACTTTAATAACTCCCAAGAATGGTAAATCTATTAGAAACAATTTAATTAACCAGAAGAGATGCATATGCATGACTTATTTGAGAAACTGTTATCCAAAAAGATAGAACTGGATATATTTTTACCTGGGAGAAAGACTCTAATAACTCTCAACAACTGTAATTCTAGTAGAGCAAATAGTCATAAGTGATGGACACTTAAGAACTTTCTTTTACTCAGATAGAATGATTTAAAAACAATACTTCCGTAAAAGGGGGGTCAATAAAGAGATGGGTGGATAGAGGAGACTTAATGGGGGTAAATCTCATTACTTTAAGCATTAAGAGGTACAAATGACATATTGCATTAGAGGGAAAGAGAGAAGAGGTGAGAACTGTCTGAATCTTACTCTCATCAAATTGGCTTTAAGTTAACATACATATACTCAGTTAAGTTAACAAACTTATCTTACCTTCAAAGTATTAAAAGGGGAAAAGGGGAAGGGCAAGAAAGGAGAGGGAGGTTGTATATATGAGGGCAAACACACTGAAGGTGGTTGTATTCAGAAACACAATGGGGAATATGGATAAAGGAAAAACATGGGAAAAATACAAAAAGAATGAAGGTAGAATGGAGTGCACCTAAGAGTTAGAAATTATAACATTGAATGTGAATGGGATGAACTTTCCCTTAAAATGTAAGTGAATAGAAGAGTGCATTATAAAACAGAATACTACATATGCTGCTTACAAGAAACTCATATGAAGCAGAGAGATACATATAGAGTAAAGATACAAGATTAGAGGAAAATATATTTTTCTTTAGCTGAAGTGAAAAAATGACTAGAAATCCTTGTCTCACAAAAAGCAGTTGCAACAATAGATAGTGTTAAAAGGCAGAAGAAATAAATCTACACCAGTGGAAAAGACTAGGTGTAAAAGCAGGAGATGATTATAGTAATCTGCTGTTTGATAAACCCAAAGAGTCTTGCCATTGGGATAAAAACTCCCTCTTTGATAAAAATTGCTGGGATAATTGGAAGTTAGCATGGAAGAAACTTAGATTAGACCAACAGCTCACACCCTTTACCATGATAAGATCCAAATGGTTACAGGACATAGACATAAAAACAATACTATAAGCAAATTAGAAGATCAAGGACAAGTCTACCTGTCAGATCTATGGAAAGGGGAGCAGTTTATGAATAAAGAGGGGTTGGAGAACATCACCAAAAACCAATTAGATGATTTCAATTACATTAAACTAAAAAGCTTTTGCACAGATAAAAACCAATGTAACCAAGATCAACAGAAATGTACTAAATTGGGAAACAATCTTTACAACTAATGACTCTGACAAAGGACTCATTTCTAAAATATATAGAGACCTGAGTCATATTTTTAAAACAAAAAGCCATTCCCCAATTGACAAATGGTCAAATGATATGCAAAGACAATTTACAGATAAGGAGATCAAAGCAATCCATAGCCATATAAAAAAAAGCTCTAAATCATTAATTATTAGAGAAATGCAAATTAAAGCTTCAGTGAGGCACTACCTAACACCTCTCAGATTGGTCAATATGACCAGGAAGGATAATGTTCATTGTTGGAAGGGTTGTGGGAAATCTGGGACATTATTACACTGTTGGTGGAGCTGTGAACTCATCCAACCCTTCTGGAGAGCTATTTGGAACTATTCCCAAATGGCAACAAAAATGTGCATACCCTTTCACCCAGCAAAACGACTACTGCATCTATATCCTGAAGAGATGATGAAAAAGGGTTAAAGCATTACTTGTACGAAAATATTTATAGCAGCCCTATTTGTGGTGGCAAAGAATTGGAAATGAAGTAAATGTCCTTCAATTGGGGAATAGCTTAGCAAACTGTGGTATATGTATGTCATGCAACACTATTGTTCTATTAGGAAGCAGGAGTGTCAGGATTTCAGGGAAGCCTAGAGGGATTTGCATGAACTGATGCTGAGTGAGATGAGCAGAACCAGAAAAACACTGTACACCCTAACAGCAACATGGGAGTGATGTTCAAGCTTGAAGGACTTGCTCATTCCCTCAGTGCAACAATCGGGAATAATTTTGGGCTGTCTGCAAAGGAGAGTACCATCTGTATTCAGATAAAGAGCTGTGGAGTTTGAACAAAGTGCCAGGACTATTCCCTTTAATTTAGAAAAAAACAGATATTTTATTGTCTGATCTTGTTACCTCTTGGACTTCTCTTGTTTAAAGATATGATTTCTCTCTCATCACACCCAATTTGGATCAAGGTATAACATGGAAACAAAGTAAAGACTGACAGAGTGCTTTCTGTGGGGTGGGTTGGGGGGAGGGAAGCAAGATTGGGGGGAATAATTGTAAACCACAAATAATATCTTTTATAAAAATAAATTTAAAAAAAGATCCAAAAATAATAAAGAAAAATACAACCTCCTATGCACCCAGTGGATAGCATATAAATTCTTAGAGGAGAAGTTGAAGGAATTATAGGAAGGGTTAGACAGCAAAACCCTCATATTGGCAGACCTCAACCTCCCACTCTCAGATTTAGATAAATCTAATTATAAAATAAACAAGAAAAAAATTATGGAGGTAAATAGATTGATAGTAAAGCTAAATATGATAGACTTATGGATGAAATTGAATAGAGTTAGAAAGGAATACACTTTTTTCTCTAGTACATGATATTTACACAAAAAACCGACCATGAGCTAGGCCATAAAAAAGTAATGATCAATTGCAGAAAGACAAAAATAGTGAATACATCTTTCTCATATCATAATGCAATAAAAATAATATTCAATATGGGGAAGGGAATATATAGACCCATAACTAACTGGAAACTAAATAACCTCATTTTAAAGAAAGAATGGATCAAACAAAAAAATTATAGAAAATAATATTTATTTTATCCTAGATAATGGCAATAATGAAAAAACTTAACAAAACCTTTGGGTTACGTTCAATGCAATTGTCAGGGCTATATATTATATCTTTAAATGCTTATATGAATAAATTAGAGAAAAAGGAAATAAGTGAATTAAATATACAACTAAAATAATTAGAGAAAGAACAAATTGAAAACCCCCAGTTAAATATCAAATTAGAAATTCTAAAAATTAAAGGACAAATTAATAAAATAAAAAACAAGAAAAATATTGAAGTAATAAATAAAACCACATGCAGGTTTTATGAAAAAAATAATAAAATTGATAAGCTTCTGGTCAATTTGATTAAAAAAAGAAAGAACAAAACCAAATTGCTAGTATCATAAATGAAACAGTTGAATTCGCCACCAATGAGGAGGAAATTAAAGAAATAATTCTGAATTATTTTGCCCAACTCTATGTCAATGAAGTTGATAATCTAAAAGAAATGAAAGAATATTTACAAAAAATATATAAGTTTGATAGGTTAAATAAAGAAGAAATTAAATACCAAATGAACCCTAACTCAAAAAAAAAAAAGAAATTCAACAAGGCATTATTGAACTCCCTAGGAATAAAATCAACAGCACAGTGGATAAAGCACTGGCCCTGGAGTCAGGAGTACCTGGGTTTTAATCCAGTCTCAGACATTTAATAATTACCTAGCTGTGTGACCTTGCACAAATCACTTAACCCCATTTGTCTTGAAAAAAAACTAAAAAAGAAAAAGAATAAAATCTCCTGGACCAGATGGATTCAGAAGTGAATTCCATCAAACATTTAAGGAACAACTGGTACCAATCCTATATAAACTCTCTGGAAAAATGCTTGAAGGTGGAACTCTTTCTAACTCTTTCTATGACACCAATATGGTACTGATACCTAAACCAGGAAGAGTTAAAACAAAGAAAGAATATTATAGACCTATCTCCCTGATGAATATAGATGCTAAAATCTTAAATAAAATCTTAGGAAAATGACTACAACCAATTATCATTAGGATAATACATTATGATCAAGTAGGATTTATCCCAGGAATGCAGGGTTGGTTCAATATTAGGAAAACTGTCAATGTCATTAATTATTTCAATAAAATAAAAACCTAGCATGAATCATATGATTATATCAATAGATGCTGAAAAAGTTTTTGACAAAATACAGCACCCATTTAAAATAAAAACACTAAAGAGCCTAGGAATAAATGGATTGTTCCTTAGAACAATTAAACAGTATCTATGTGAAACCATCAACAAGCATTATATGCAACAGGAATAGGCTAGAGGCATTCACAATAAGATCAGGGGTGAAACAAGAATGCCTATCATCACCACTACTATTCAATATTGTATTAGAAATGTTATCTTCAGAAATAAAAGAAGAAAAAAATTGAAGGAATTAGAATACAGAAGGAAGAGAAAAAACTCTCACTCTTTGCAGAGGACATGTTGGTATACCAAGAGAATCCCAAAAAATCATCTAAAAACTACTAGAAATAATTTTCAACTTTAGCAAATTCACAGGATATAAAATAAACTCCCATAAATCCTCAATATATATATATATATATATATATATATATATATATATATATATATATATATATATTTAGCAAAATGCAGCAGAAAGAGCCGGAAAGAGAAATCCCATTCAAAGTAACAACAGAAAATATAAAATAATTGGGAGTCTACCTCTCAAGGCAAACTCAGAAACTTTTTGAATACAATGATAAACCACTTCTCACACAAATAAAAACAGATTTAAATAACTGGACAAATATCAACTGCTCATTGATAGGCTGAGCAAATATAATAAAACTTACAATTGTACCAAAATTAAATTACTTGTTTAGTGCTCTAGCAACCAAAATTTCAAAAAAATTACTTCAAGGATTTAGAAAAAAAATTGTAATTTCATGTTGGGAAATAAAAAATCTAGAGGCTCCTTGGATTTAATGAAAAAGGTGTAAAAGAAAGAGGATTAGCCCTACCAAATCTAAAATTATATTATTAAGCATCAGTCATAAAACTCTCTCATATTAGCTAAGAAAGAGAGTGGTGGATCAGTGGAATAAATTAGGTGCAGTAGCAGGAAGTGCTTATAGTAATTTGCTGTTTGAAAATCCAAAGAATTCAGCTATTGGGATAAAAACTCTCTCTTCAATAAAACTTTTGGGAAAATTCAAAGTTATTATTGAATAAACTTTGATTAGACCAACACCTCACAACCTATACTAAGATAAGATCAAGATGGATACAGGTTATAGATAATAACAAACTATATAAGCAATCTAGAACATCAAGGAGTAGTTTACCTGTCAGATCTATGGAAAGTGGAGTAGTTTATGACTAAGGAAGAGATGAAGAACATCACCAAAAACAAACTAGATGATTTCTATTATATTAAATTAAAAATATTTTGCACAGACAAAACCACTGTAATGAAGATCAAAAGAAATGTATCAAATTGGGAAACACTTTTTCCAACTAGTGTTTCTGACAAAAAACTCATCTCTAAATTACACGAATTTAAAAAAAAAAAGACAAGACAAATGGTCAAAGGATATGCAAAGGCAATTTGCAGATGAGGAAATAAAAACAATCCATAATCATCTGAAAAATTGCTCTAAATAACTAATTATTAGAGAAATGCAAATTAAAACATCTCTGAGGTACAATCTCACACCTCTCAGATTAGCCAATATGACTAGAAAGGACAATGATCAATGTTTGAAAGGATGTGGGGAATCTGGGACTATAATTGGAATTGTAAACTCATCCAAACTTTCTGGAAAGTAATTTGGAATTATGCCCAAAGGGCAATAAAATGTGCATATGCTTTGATTCAGCAATACCACTACTGGGTCTATACTCTGAAGAGATTATGAAAAAGGGGTAAAAATATCACCTGTACAAAAATGTTCATAGCAACTCTGTTTGTGGTGGCAAAGAAATGGAAACTGAGGCAATGTTCATCAATTGGGGAATGGCTTAACAAATTGTGGCATATGTATGTGATGGAACACTGTTGTTCTATTAGAAACCAGGAGGGATGGGAATTCAGGGAAGCCTGGAAGTATTTGCCTGAACTGATGCTCAGTGAGATGAACAGAACCAGAAGAACATTACACACCCTAACAGAAACATGGGAGTGATGATCAACCTTACTGAATTTGCTCATATCAACAGGGAAGCAAGCAGGCGCAATTTAGGGGTGTCTGTGATGGAGAATGCCATCTTTATCCTGAGAAAGAATTGTGGAGTTTGAGCAAGGACCAAAGCCTATTACCTTTAACGTTAAAAAAGTCTTATTATATAATTCTGCTATATCACATACTATATGTTTCTTCTTTAAGGATATAATTTTTCTCTCTCATCACATTCAACGTAGATCAATCAGTGATGTAAAGACTAGCAAAACTGCCTTCTGTGGATGGTGGGGGGAGGGAAGTAAGAGGGGGAAAAATTGTAAAGCTCAAAATTAATAAAAACTTTCTAAAATTAAAAATAAAGAAAGAAATATAACCTTATCTTCCTTACACTCATCCCTTTGTCCTGGTGGAATTCATTGATCAGGTGTATTATGAAGATTCAATCATTCAATAAGTCCTTAACTTAAACCTTGCAATGTGCCCAATTTTTCATTCAAAATAATTCATCAAAGAATGAGTACTAATTTAATTAAATAGGAATCAGATTCAATTTGGAGCATCCTATTTAGCAAACAATATTTTTCACCAGTAGAAAATTGCCATCTATTTTTGCAAAATTTTGAAATGTATGGAGAAAGGAATAAGGAATGTAAGCCAAATTTAAGGAAAATTAATGTCTTCTCATCATTCTCAATGGAAAAAAATGAAGCAAGCTTGAGCAGAAATTGACAAGGCATCTTAACTGTTCAGGAGTGAATTGGGGTAAATCCTTAACCCTAACTTGTGCTCCTGTCAACTTCAATAAGAAAGGTAGAAACATAACAAGAGGAACTATTATTTATCTTTATTGTGCTACACTTGATATTGATCGTAGTTACATTTTTAAAAGGATGAATAATTTTTAAATGTTTGCATTTATTTCTTTACATCGAAGATTTTAATTTCTGAGTAGTATGTTTAACAGGCCCATATATTTCCCATATGCAAAATTTGTAACATGTATAATAAAGGATATGAACTGAAAAAATATATAATCATACGAATAAATGTTCTAAATAATTATAGATTAGAGAAATTCAAATTAAAACAACAATGGTGTGTCACCTCACACCTATCACATTGGCCAAGATCAGAATAAGAGAATATGATCTATATTATTCTAGGTTTGATGGGGGGTAGGGTGGGGAGCGTACACTTATGCATTGCTGGTGAAATTGTGAATGGATCTCACCATTCCAGAGATCAGTATTGAACTATGTTTAAAGAGATATAAAGATATTCATCCCCATTGAGCCAGCAATTGTAATTCTAGCCCTATATCCAGACGAAATCATAAAAAAATTGGAAAGTCCTACATGTTCCAAAATATTCATAGCAGATTTTTTGTAGCAGCAAAGAATTAGGAAATTGAGATGATAACTATCAATTGAGGAATAGTTAAGCAAGTTATGATACTAGAATACTATGGAATATTATTGTTCTAAAAGAAGCTGTAAATGGTTCTCTAGGGAACCATGGAATGACTTACAGGATCTGATGCTGAACTAATAGAAGAATGAACACATTAACAACAACGTGAGATGGTCAACCTTGATGTAAGCAGATCATCTCAGCAGTTCGGAGAGCTAGGACAACACTATTAGACCAGCTGTGGACAATGTTATCCTCATCCAGAGAAAGAAAAACAAAACAAAACAAAACAAAACAAACATATAATAAAACCCAAAGATGAACACTTTATAATGTAAGTATCTCTTATTGTCCTCTGTCCCTTAACCCTTATTAGTCATATCAAAAATGACTAACCTTTAAACATGTATTTTCCAAAATATGTATATATTTTTGGGTTTTCTTTTTGTTTTCCAAGGCAAATGGGAATAAGTGGCTCCCCCAAGGCCACACAGCCAGGTAATTATTAAATGTCTGAGGCTGGATTTGAACTCAGGTATTCCTGACTCCAGGGCCAGTGCTGTGTACACTGTGCCACCTAACCACCCCACTTTTAATTTTTGATACAGGAAAACTAGTTTTCTTTAATCATATAAAACTGAGATTTATCAATTTTGTTGTTTACTTTTCTTGAAACCAACTCACTTTTATTTATTTGTTCAATAGTTTTTTACTTTCAATTTTAATAATTCCTTCTTTAATTATCATTATTTCTAATTTTCCTATTTAATTGGGATTTTAAATTTGGTCTTTATTGTATTTTTTTCATTGCATGTCCAATTAATTGATTTCCTCTTTCTCTATTTTATTCATTTAGCATTTAGAGAAATTCAATTTTCCTTAATAATTGCTTTGGCTACATCCTGTAAGGTTTAGTATAATTTTTCATCATTTTCATTGTTTTAGATGAAATTATTGACTATTTCTTTGTTTTTTTGTTTTACTCTTTCATTTTTAAGACTGAATTATTTAGTTTCCAATTAAGTTTTAATTTCTCTTTCTAGGGGTCATAATTATATAAATTTTTATAATAATCTAAAAAACAACTTCCATTCCTATAGAAAAAACACTAGGAAAAATAGGAATGAATGGTGTTTTCCTTAAAATGATAAATAGCTATCTAAAACAGTAAACAAAAATTAAGTGCACTGGGCATAAGCTTAAAGCCTTCTCAGTAAGATAGGAGTGAGACAAGTATACTATTTATCACCACTATTATTCCATTTTGTAATAGTAATGTTAAATTAAGGATTAAAAGAAGAAAAAAAATAATGGAATTAGAATAGGCAAGGAGGAAACAAAACTATCACTTCACAGATGATATGTTGATATACTTAAGGAAACCTAGAGAAGCTACTAAATATGTATTTGAAAAGATTCATAATAGTCAAATAGTCAGATAAAAAATAAACTCATAATTACTTCTACAAATATAAGCAAAAAACTCAATGGGAAGAGATGGAAAGAAAAATTCCATTCAAAATAGTTATAGAAAATTTAAAATGTTTAGGAGTCTAACAGATAATACAGACTTCAGTATTATATTAATATAATTATAGAACACTTTTCACACAAATAAATTGAGAATTTCACAAATCACAAAATAGCAATTTCTAATGGGCAGACCAAGCTAAAGTAATTTGAAAAAATGATAATTTTAACTAAATCATTCTACTTATTAAATCCCATTACAATCAAACTACCCTCTATTTTTTTTATTTAGTTAGAAAATGTAAGAATAAAAATAATATGAAGGGGAAAAACATGAAGAATATCAAGAAAATTACTGGAAGAAAAAAATGCAAAGGAACTTTCCTTTGCTAAGGCCTAGACACATTATATCTAAAACTATATTATACATCTACACTAAAACTGACTAGGACAAAAAAAATTAAAATCTAATGAAAAAAGCAGAAATAATAAAGACTTCTCAGACTGTGATATAATTGAAAGTGGCATGTAATAAAGGGCAATGGAAAGATAACCAAAGAACTATTTGCAATTTAAATAACTTTATCTTATATATTGGGTGGATCAAATGGCAAATAAGAGAATTAATCAGTAATTATATGCTAGAAAATAATAATAATGAGAATTCATATCAAAATTTATGGGATTCAGTCAAGGCAGTTTTGAGGGGAAACTTTATATCTCTAAATGCCTATATGAATAACATAGAGAAAGAAGAAATTAATGAATTGAGTATGCAACTAAATAAACAAGAAAAAGAAAAAAATAAAGATATACAATTAAATACCAATACAGAAATTCTGAACATCAAGGGAGACAAAAATAAAATTGAAAACCAGAAAACGATTGATTGCATAAATAAAACTGAGAATTGGCTTATGAAAAAGCCAATAAAATCGACAAAACTTTGCTTAATCTGTTTTTTAAAAAGACAGAAGATAACCAAATTACCTGCATCAAAAATGAAAAGGGTGAAGTAGCTGCCAATGAGGACGAAATTAAAGAGATAATTCTCAAATACTTTACCAAACTGAATGACAACAAATTGGATAACCTGATTGAAATGGATGAATATTTCCAAAAGTACACAAATTAACAAATAAGAAAATTAATTACTTAAATAAATCCATTTTAGAAAAAGAATTTGAAGATACCATCAATAAACTCCCTAAGAAAAGGTCTCCAGGTCGAGATAGATTTACAAGTGAATTTTACCAAACATTTAAGGAAAAATTAATTCCTTTTATATATAAACTATTAAAAAATTAAGAGAGGAAGGTGTTCTACCAAAATGCTTTTATGACATAAATATGGTACTGATTCCAAACCAGAAAGAACCAAAACAGACAATGAAAATTTTGGACCAATTTCCCTAATGGATATTGATGCAAAGACCTGAAATAAAATTATAGCAAAGAGATTACAGCAAGTTATCATTTGACGTTTTAGCAATGAGACTACAGCAAGTCATTAGAATAATATAGCATGATTAGGTAGGTTTATACCATGTAGGCTGAGTTGGTTCAACATTAGGAAAAAACTCAATATAATTAAACTTTTCAATAGTAAAACCAGCAGAAACCAGATAATTATATCAATACATGCTGAAAAAGCCTTTGATAAAATATAATATCCATTCCCATTAAAAACATTAAAATGTTTAGGAATAAATGGAGTTTTTCTTAAAATAATAAATGGTATCTGTCTAAAACTATCAACAAATATTATAAGTAACAGGAATAAATTTGGAGCATTTCCAATAAAATCAGGAATGAAACAAGGATGTCCATTATCCTCATCACTATTCAATATAGAATTAGAAATGAGAGCAGTAACAATAAGAGAAACAAAAGGATATTCAAAGAATCAGAATTGGCAATGAGGAAGCAAAACTTTCACTCCTTGCAGATGATATGGTGGTATACTTAAAGAACCTGAGAAAATCATCTAAATACCTCATTGAAACAAATAACATTCAGTAATGTAGCAGGATATAAAATAAACACATGTAAATCATCAGCATTTCTATAAATGGGCAACAAAGCCTTAGAGGAAGAGAGAGAGAAAAAAATTCCATATAAAATGCCTATAACATTAAATACTTGGGAATCTACCTTCCAAGACAAACACAGAAACTATATGAACACAATTATTAAGTCTTACCCAATTAAAATCAGATCTAAATAACTGGAAAAATGTCAAGTGCTTACGGCTAGATCAAGCTAATATAATAAAAATGGTATTTTGATCCAAATTAAATTACTCATTCAGTACCATATCAATCACTTTACTGAGCTGGAAAAAATAGTAACACTAAGCATCTGGGGCAAAAAAAATGGCAAGAATAGCAAGGGAACTGATAAAAAAAATATAAAGGAAGTTGGCCTAGCTCCTCCAGATCTAAAACTAGTCTATCAATCAGCATGATACTGGTTAAGAAATAGAGTAATGGATCAGTGGATCAGAACAGCTTCAAAGGGAATGGCAGTAAATGACCACAGCAATTTAATATTTGACACACTCAAAGACATCAGCTTCTGAGATAAGAACTCACTATTTGAAAAAAATTGTTGGGATAACTGAAACACAGTATGGCAAAAACTAGGCATAGATCCACATCTCACATCCTATACCAAAATAAAGTCAAAACGGATATAGGATTTAGACATAAAGAACAATAGCACAGGTAAATTAATAGAAAAAATACTGCATGAGATATATGTAAAGGGAATAAATTTATGAAAAAAGAAGAATTAGAGCACATTATAAACTGCAAAATGAATGATTTTGACAATCTAAAATTAAAAAGTTTTTGCACTAATAAAATCAATGCAGACAAAATTAGAAAGAGAGTAGAATGGGGCACCTAGGTAGCACAGTAGATAAAGCGCTGGCCATGGAGTCAGGAGGACTTGGTCTCAAATCCAGCCTCAGATACATGTGTGAATTTGTGTGAACCTGTGTGAACTTGGGCAAGTCACTTAACCCCATTGCCTTGCAAAAAAGAAAAAGGAAGGAAGGAAGGAAGGAAGGAAGGAAGGAAGGAAGGAAGGAAGGAAGGAAGGAAGGAAGGAGGGAAGGAGGGAAGGAAGGAAGGAAGGAAATGAAGGAAAGGAAGGAAAGAAAGAAAAAGAAAGAAAGAAAGAAAGAAAGAAAGAAAGAAAGAAAGAAAGAAAGAAAGAGAAAGAAAAGAAAAAATAAATAAAGAGAGCAGAAAACTAGGAAATAATCATCACAACTAGGAGTTCTGATCAAGGTCTCATTTCTAAAATATGCAGAGAATTGCATCAAATTTTTAACATCATATGTCATTCCCCGATTGATAAATGGTCAAAGGATAAATAGATTTCAAATGAAGAAAATTAAGCAAAATATAATCATATGAAAAAAGCTATTATTGATTAGAGAATGGTAAATTAAAAAATAAAGTAGGACCTCATACCTCTAAGATTGGTCAAGATGAGAAAAAGGGAAAATGATCAATAATGGAGAGGTTGTGGAAGGATTGGGACATTGATTCGTTGTTGGTGGAGTTGTGAATGGATCCACCCTCTCTGTAGAGCAATTTTGAACTATTCCCAAAGAATAATAAAACTGTTCATACCCTTTGAACCAGCAATTACAAGTCTAGGTTTATATGCAGAAGAAATTATAAGGAAAGGGAAAAGTCCAACATGTACCAAAATATTTACATCAGCTGTTTCTGTCGTAGCAATGAATTGAAAATTGAGTGGATTGCCATCATTTGCAGAATAGCAAAACAAGATATGGTACATGAATAACATGGAATACTACTATGCTATAAGAAACTATAAATTATCAAACTCTAGAGAGGCATGGAATGACATATGGACTCTTATGCTAAGCAAATGGAGTAGAATCAAGAAAACAATGTATGCATCAACACCAACATTGTGAGATGAATAATCTTGATGGAAGCAGCTGCTCTCAGCAGTCCAGAGAACTAGGACAACTGTATTAGCCTGGCCATTGGACTGCATTATCCATATCTAGAAGAAGAAAAATGAAACAAAACAAAACAAAACAAAACACACACAAACATAAAACCTTCTGAATCTGATGAACACTTTATAACCCAATTGTCTCTTATGTATCTGTTTCCTTTAATCCTTCATTCTCATACCAAAAATTACTAATCAGTAAAGATATTTATCAAAATATGCATGTACAATGTTAACCTGACTGCTTGCCACTGAGGGGAGGGGAGTGGGAAAGGAAAGTTGAAGGAGATTTTGTAACTTAAAAATAAACATGTGCATACAGATGAAAATAAATAATTTTTTTTTAGCTTTTTGCAAGGCAATGGGGTTAAGTGGCTTGCCCAAAGTCACACAGCTAGGTAATTATTAAGTGTCTGAGCCCAGATTTGAACCCACATACTCCTGACTCCAAGGCCAGTGCTTTATCCACTGCACCACCTAGCCACCCTTAAATAATTTAAAAAAAAATAAAACTATATCATAAAACAGCAGTTATAAAGATTATTTGGTATTAACCTTCGAAATAGAGTGACGTATCTTTGGAACAGATTAGATACACATGATACTTTAATGAATAACTATGCCAGTTAACTGTTTGATAAACCCTAAGACTCCAACTTCTGGGATTAAAAAAATAAAAATTTCTGGGAAAACTAGAAAACAATATGCCACAAGCTAGGCATAGACTAACATTTTACTCCCTACACAGATAAGATCAAGATGAATACAAAATCAAGATAGATACAAGACTGAGACAACAATGTAATAAGACATTAAGAAGAATACAATATCATATAACAGCCAGATCTATGGAGAGTAGGAAAATTTATAACCAAAACATGAATTAGAGAGAATTATGAATTACATTAAACTGAAACTTGTGCACAAGCACAAGCAAAACCAATAAAATCAAAATTAGTAAGAACACAAAAAACTGAAAAAATAATTTGTTCTGTTAGTTTTTATGATAATGACTTCATTTCTTAAAAATATTGAAGACTGAGTCAAATTTATAAAGTACAAGTCATTCCTCAATTTATTAAATGGTTCAAGAATATGATCAGTCAATTACCACATGTAAAAATTAAATCTGATTATAGTCATATGAAAAAATGCTGTCACTATTAATTAGAAAATGCAAATTAAAACAGCTCTGAGATACCACATCCCATTGATCAGATCAGCTAATATGACAAAAATGTAAAATTATAAGTGTTAGTGGGGAAGCAGGAAAACTGGCTCACTAATATACTGCTGGTGCAACTATGAATGGATCTAACCATTCTGGAGAGCATTTTGAAATTATGCCCAAATGCATAAAGAGTGCATAACCTTTGATCCATCAATATTATTAATGTATCTTTATCGCAAAGATATCACAGAAAAGGGGAAAAGATTTCCATATGCAAAAATATTCATAGCAGCTCTTTTTTGTTATGGTAAAGAATTGGAAATCAATTAGCAATGACTGAACAAGTTGTGCTATTGAATATAAGGGGATATTAATGCTCTATAAGAAATGATGAGCAGAAAAGTCTGGAAAGCCTTTCATGAACCGATGCTGAGTGAAGTGAGCAGGACCGGGAAAACATTGTAATCATAACAGCAGAATTATGAAATAATCAACTATAATAAAAACACATATGAGTTTGTGTGTGTGTTTGTGACCATAGATAATTACTGTGGTCCTAAATCAAATCAATATACACACTTAGGAGATGACAAAGTCAAAGGTTCCAAATCCAAAGCCTCTAAGAAAATACATGGATTCTTCTCAGGCTATGGAAGAGCTAACAAAACCAGGTAAGGGAGATAAAAGAAAAATTGAAAAGAGAAATGAGAGTGATAGAAAAAAAAGTAAAACAAGTTAGTATCTTGATGAAGGAAATAAAAAAAAAACTGAAGAAAATAACTCCTTAAAAACCAGTTTTGGTTAAATGCAAAATGCAGTCCAAAAGGTCAAGTATGCCTTAAGAAGAGGGGGCAGAGTCAATATGGTGGCATGAAGGCAGCATTTCCCTAGAACTCCTTCCCCCCAAAACTCCAAAACCCAACAAAGTATGACTCTAGCCAAAATTTAGAGGGGCAGAACCCACAGAAAGACTGAGTGATACATTTTCCCAGTCCACGATAACTTAGAAATTCCACAGGAAAAGTGTGTTTCACCAGCACTGGGAGCTGGAAAAAGCCCTAGTCACAGCCCCAGAAGAGCTTGAAGGTATGGGGAGAGAACACCAGAATGAGTGTGGAGTGAGGAGCACTGACCACAGAACCTGCAACAAGAATCTGGAGAAAGCAGCCTGCAACCCCAGAGGACAATCCATAGATGGTAAAGGGTTAGGAAAGACTGCAGAAATTTCACTGCTCTCCCTTTGGTTAGGACTCTACTGTTTGCCCACATTCAGATCCATATTGCAATTTGGGTTTCCATAGTAAGATAGCCAAGCAGGACTCCTCCTTACAGCTCCAGTGCAGAGGGAAGTGTGATGGTCATCTATATGTCAAAGCACAGGCAAAACAGCATAAGACCTAGGAGGAATGAAGCTCCCCCACAAAAAATTCCAAAATCCTGGAAGTGCTGTAAATTGCTCTTGGGGTGAGGTCATAAATAAACAGCAGAAAAAGAAGATTGACCACAGAGAATTACTTTAGTCACATGGAAGATCAATACACCAACTCAGATGACAACTAAATCAACCTTTACATATCCAAAACCTCCAAGAGACATAGAAAATGGGCTCAGACTATGGATAAAATAAAAAAAAAAAATAACTTGGAAAAGCAATTAAGGGAGGTAGAGCAGAAATATCATAAAAACCAAATAAGCAGCTTGATGGAAATACAAAAAAAATACTGAAGAAAATAATATATTAAAAATCAATTTAGGCCTTATGGAAAAAAAGCAAAACAAAAGGTAAATGAGGAGAAGAATGCCTTAAAAAAAGCAGAATTGGCCAGCTGGAAAAGGAGATAAAAAAGTTCTCTGAAGAAAATAACTCCTTTAAATGCAAAATGGAACTAAAGGAAGCTGATGACTTTGCAAGATATCAGTAAGAAATAAAGCTCTTTCAAAAAGAGCCAAAATTAGAAGAAAATGTGAATATATCATTGTAAAAACTACTGACCTCCAAAACAGATCCAGAAGAAATAATTTTAAAATTATTGGGTTATCTGAAAGCCACAATGGGGTAAGAGCCTAGATTTCATTTTTCAAGAAATAATACAGCAATATTCCCCCGAGTTCCTACAAGCAGAGGGTAAAATAGAAATTCAGGGAATTCACCAGTCACCTCCTGAAAGAAATTCCAAAAGAAAAACTTCCAGCAATATTATAGCCAAATTCCAAAACTCACAAATCAAGGAGAAAATTCTAAAAGCTGCAAGAAACAAACAATTCAACTACTGAGGCTCCATATTCAGTATTACATGGGATCTGGCAGCATCTACATTAAAGGCTCATAGGGATTGGAATGTGACATTCCAGAAGGCAAAAGATCTTGGTTTACAACCAAAAATCAACTACCCAGCAAATCGAAAAATCCTTTTTCAGGGGAAAAAGGTAGACTTTCAATGAAAAAGGGGACTTTCAAACTTTCCTATTGAAACAACCAGAGCGGAACAGAAAATATGATCCCCAAGTACAGGACTCTGGTGAACCACAGAGGGGGTGGATGAGAAGGACTAATTATGAGGAACTTAATGATATTGAACTATTTGCATTCCTGCATGGTAAAAAGATATTGATAACTCATATGAACTTTCTCATTTATAAGAGCTGTTAGGAGAATATATAGATAGGACACAGGATGGAGTGGAATATAATGGTATGATTTAGTAAAAAGATGGAATCAATGGGTGATAAAGTAAAGTACTGGGAGGAAGGGAAAGGCAATGAAGAAGAAGCGAAGAAATTTCACATAAGAGTCAAGAAAGCTTTTTAAATGGAGTGGAAAGGGGGAAGGCAAGCGGGAATGAGTGAGCCTTTATTCTCATCAGAAATGGCTCTGAGAGGAAATAACTTGCACACTTAATAGGTTGAGGAAATCTATCTTTCACTAGACAAAAATGAGAATGAAGGGATGGGATAAGGAGGAATGAGGGGAAGGAAGGGGGGAATAGGTGATAGAAGAGAGGGAAGATTGAAGGAGAAGGTACTCAGATATAGCACACATTTGTACAGGGCCAGGACAAAAGGAGAAAGAGAATAGAATAAATGAGAGTGGGGAGGAACAGAGTGGAGGGAAAGTTAGTATTAGCAACTGTGGGAAAAATATTGAAGCAACTTATCTGGTAAACTTATGATAAAGAAAGCAACTCACCCCAGAGTCAGAGCCATTGGAATCTGAACATAGACTGAAGTACATTTAATCTCTCTCTCTCTCTCTCTCTCTCTCTCTCTCTCTCTCTCTCTCACTGTTCTTGAGGTTACTCATCTTCTTGGGGTAGGTTATGTTTACTCTTATAACAAAATTATTATTATCATAGTAATAAATTTTTAAATTTTTTTTAAATTTTCAAAAGAATGCCTTAAGAAGAATTATCAAGATGAAAAAAAATAGATAAGAAAACTCTCTGAAGAAAGTAATTCCTTCAAATGTAGAAATGAACTAAATTAAGCTGATGACCATGAGAAATTCAGAAACAATAAAAGAAAGCCAAAAGAATGAAAAACTAGAAGAAAATGTGAAATATTGCAATAGGAAAAGCAATTGACCTGGAAAACCAATCCAAGAGAAATAATTTAATAATTGTTTGGCTACCTGAAAGTCATGACCAGGAAAAAAGCTTAAACTTCATTTCTCAAGAAATTCTCCAGGAAATTTGCCTTGATATCCTAGACGTAGAAGGTAAAATAGAAACTGACAGAATCTACTGATCACCTCCCGAAGGAGATCCCAAAATAAAAGATCCCAGGAATATTATGGTGATATTCTTGAACTCCCAAGTCAAACAGAGAATACTGCAAGCCACAAGAGAAAAAAAAGTAATTCAAATATTGTGGAACTATAGTCAGTATAACACCGGACTTACTAGCATATACGTTAAGGACTTGAAAGGCAAAAGAGCCTGGATTACAACCTAGAATCAACCACCCAGCCAAACTGTGCATTATTTTCCATGGGAAAAGATGGATATTAAATGTAATAGCAGACTTTCAACCCCTCTTGTTAAAATGACCACAGCTAAACAAAAAGTTGGATCTTCAAGTTTAGGACTCTGGTGAAGCATTAGAAAGGGTGGATGGGAAGGCAAATTATGAGGGATTTAAAGATAATGAACTACTTGCATTCCTGCATGGGGAGAGAAACATGATAGGAGAAGGGTGACAGAGGGAGGGGAAAGGGGTGCAGGTCTTAGAACAGAGGAGAAATCACAGGAGAAGGTACTAAGATATACACTTTTGAGGAAGGACTGTGTGAAAGGAGAGAGAAAAATGGAATAAATGAGAGTGTGGATAAATAAGATCAAGGGAAATACAGCTTGCAACAGCAAGTGTGGGAAAAATATTGAATTATCTTCTATGATGAATTTATTGTAAAGAATGCAATGATGACAACTGAACAGACTTAAGTACGATTTTTTTCTTTATTTTTATTGAGGTTTCTCTATCTTGGTGGGGGAGAGGGGATCATGTTGGCTTTTACAACAAGCTTAGTGTAGTAAAATGAAATTTGATAAATTAACTGAATGGAAAAAAAGAAAAGAATAATTTAATATTTTTTAAAAAATAGAGACCAGAGACTCCTCTCCAAGTCTGTTCTCTCAGGGCCTCAGTTCTCTTATTGACAAACCATATAGTGTAAAGAACAGAGGCTTAGTCTGGTATTTTGTGCTCCTATCCAGTAAAATTCTCAATTATTCATCAGATTATAACTAGGGAATGAACAATTACCCAATAATCTCCAAATATTCCAGAAGTTTAAGAATATACTTTAAACTTGAACTTTAAGCTTTATTATTGTTATATGCAAATGAGTGCCTCTGAGAACAAAATCATCATCTTTGCAGGACCGTTCATATGCTAATCAAAGTTTTTATCCTATATGTAGATAAATGAGTCTCCTCAAAATTTTTGGGTTTTTTTGTCCCTTTTCAAGGCTGAGAGTGAACTGATCACGTTTGAAAAGAGGTTAACTCTTCCTTTTATCTCAGGGTTTCTATTCTTGTCCCACACACTCTGACTTCACACTAAAGTAGGAAATGTCCACATATATATTAATTTTCCTAAAAAATGGAAAATTTTACATTTATATCATGTTTAAAGATTTCTAAATCATTTTATATACCATAAATGATAAAAATACAATTTTTTTACTATCCCTTCATCCTCTATCTCTCAACATCCCCTGTTCCTATTTGTCACTTGTGTCCCTATCTAAGAGATTAAATATTAAAAATAATCTTTTCCCTCAATGTGCTAATATTCCAACAAAAGGAGATTTTATATATATATGTATACATATATATATATATATATATATATATATATATATATGTATATATGAATATAAACTAGAGTGAAACACTTTGTTCCACAAGAAAAAGGAGTCTTTAGAAAGGAAGATTAAGATTAAAATTTATATGCTACCAAAAGAGGCAAAGATGATTTAACCATAGTAATGGAATTTTAAAGAGGGCTTCAGGTGAGTGACAGCAAAGTAAATTGAGGCTTAAAGTTAAAAACATAGGAGGAGAAGGAAGAAAAATACAATGTCATGAAAACTCATAGCCAATCTAATGTCAAAGAGGAAAGATACAGCAACAGTGTTACATACTACAAATAGTGCAGGAAGCACAATAACATGAAGGGGTAACCATATTACAAAGTTACCTCATTGATAACTTTGAAGAAAGCATTTTCATTTGAGCTATGAGATTCCAAATATCTGGAAGGGAAATAGTATGTGTAAATGGAAGTCATGTGTTTAGATATTTCACTCCTTGCCCCGTCTGTTTCCTTCCTCATACCAAAGAATTATACTGAAAAAAAAGAGAAAAGATACAGAATAACTTGAAATATAAATTCTATTCAATGTTTTATTTTTCTTGGTTTTCTTTTATTTTTGAATATCTGAGATGGGAATCTTTGTTGGTAGCAAAGGAGGAACACAGGTAGGAAGAAAGAAAATGGGAGAGACAGAATGGCAAGATAAGGAAAGAGATAGAAAAATGTGACCCATAGATGCAGCAAAAGATGGAGGAGTGAAGTGAGATTAAAGGACAAGAGTAAATTCTAGGAAGTTCCTTAATTAATATGAATGAAAAAAAAATCTTAAACAGAATTTCAGCAAAGCAATTACAGCAAGTTATTACTGGGATAATACATTATGACCAAGCCGGATTTATTCCAGGCATGCAGGATTGGTTCACTATTAGGAAAACTGCCAGGATAAGTGACTATATCAATAATCAATCTAACAGAAATCATACGATTATCTCAAAAGATGCTTAAAAAACCTTTAGCAAAAAATAGCATCCATTCTTATGAAAAACATGAGAACATAGGAATAAATGAATTGCTCCTTAAAATGAGAAGCAGTATCTATGTGAAACCAGCAACAAGCATTATGTTCAATGGGTATAAGCTAGAAGCATCCCAAATAAGGTCAGGGGTGAAACAAAAATGCCTGCTATCACCACCACTACTCGATATTGCATTAGAAATGGTAGATTCAGCCATAAGAGAAGAAAAAAAATTGAAGAAATTAGAATTGGGAAGGAAGAAAAAAAACTCTCACTCTTTGCAAATGGCATGATGATATACCTAGAGAAGCCTAAAAAAAATGTCACCCAAAAACTGCTGAAACAATTAGGAACTTTAGCAAAGTCACAGGATATAAAATAAACACACATCAATATTCAGCAAATTCTATATATTACTAGCAAGCTACAACAACAAGAGCTAGAAAGAGAAATCCCATTTAAAATAACTTAGACAACATATTTGGAAGTCAACCTGCCCAAGCAGACTCAGAAACTCTTTGAAAAATTATAAAACATTTTTCATACAGATAAGATTCTATTTAAATAACTGGGAAATATCAACTGCTCATGGATAGACCAAACTAAAATAATAAAAATAGCAATGCTACCTAAATTAAACTACTTATTTAGTGTCATGCCAATTAACTTCGAAAATATTATTTAGATGAGCTTGAAAAATATATAAATAAATTCATGTGTAGAAACAAAAAAGTCATGAATCTCAAGGGATTTGATGAGGAAAGAAGTACAAAATAAGGTGTCAGCTTTATCAGATCTAAAATTATATTATAAAGCAACACTAATAAAAACTATCTGGTGCAGGTTAAGAAGTAGAGAGGTTGGTCAGTGGAATAGAGTAGGTGCAAAAGGGATAACAGGAAATGGCTATGATAATCTGCTTTTTGATAAACAAATGACCATAAACCCAGATAAGCCCAGCACCCAACTTCTGGCATAGGAACTCACTCTTTGAAAAAACAAAAACTGTTGGGGGAAATTGAAAAATAATATGACAGAAATTTGGATTAGACCAACACCTCATACCCTAAACTAAGTTAAAATCAAAATGCCTGCAGCAGTTAGACATAAAAGACAATATTATAAGCAAACTAGAACAAGGAATACTTTACCTGTCAGATCTGTGAAAAGGGGAGCAATTTATGAATAAGGAGGAGATAGAGATCATCATAAAAAGTCTGGATACTTTTGATTACATTGAATTTAAAAATTTTTGCAGAAACAAAACTATTATAATATATTGGGAAACAATTTTTACAGCCTGTGTTTCTGACAAAGGACTCATTTCCAATATGTATAGAGAACTGAGGCAAATGTATTAAAAAAGCACAAGCCATTCCCGCAACTGACAAATGATCAAAGGATATTTGTAGATGAGGAAATCAAAGATATCTATAGTCATATGAAAAATTGCTCTAAATCATTATTGATTAGAGAAATGCAAATTAAAGCACCGCTGAGGTACCGCATCACACCTCTCAGCCTGGTCAATATGACCAGAAAGGACAATGATGAATGTTAGAAGGATTGCAGGAAATCTGGGACACTAATAAATTGTTGGTGGAGCTGTGAACTGATGCAAACTTTCTAGAAAGCAATTTGGAATTATGTCCAAAGGACAATATCTGTATAGCCTTTGGTCCAACAATACCACTACAGGGTCCATAACCTGAAGAGATCATACAAAAGGGTAAAAACCTCACTTGTACAAAATTATTTATAGCAGTTCTGTTTGTGGTGGGAAACAAGTGGAAATCAATGGGATGTCCATCAACTGGGCTATAGTTGAACAAATTTTGGTATATGTACATTATGGAACATTATTGTTCTATTAGAAACCAGGAGGGATGGAATTTCAGAGAAGCCTGGAACGCCTTGAATGAACTGATGCTGAGAGAAATGAGCAGAACCAAAAGAATATCGGACACTCTAATGATCAATCTTAATGGACTTGCTCATTCCATAAGTGCACTAATCAGGGACAATTTTAGAATATATGTGATGCAGAATACTACCTGTATCTAAAAAAAGAACTGTGGAGTTTAAAGAAAGACCAAAGATTTATTACTTTCAACTTAAAAAAAAAGTTCTTATGTATTCCATAATATATAATTTATTCCTCAAGGACATTTTTTTTCTCTCAACACATTAAATTTGATCAATGCATAGCATAGAAACAATGTAAAGATTATCAAATTTCCTTCTATGGGGGAGGGGAAGGGGAGGGTGGGGGAAATTGCAAAATTCAAAACCTTACAAAAATGATAAGTTGAAACTACTACTTATATAATTCAAAAGTGAAATATTTACCAAAAAAGCTAGGAAATAATGTCATGGTGTGAGATGTGGAGGAGAGTGGCCTCTATTTTTAATAAAGCATAAAGTGTGTTTCCCAACTGCGGAGGTGAGGGGAAGTTGATATAGAAGTAGAGATAAGTAGAAAAAATTTGGAACAGAAACTTTGGACAATGATATTATATAATAAAAACTAAAAAAAAAACTATCTGCAAACAATAAGGGCTGTTTAGATAACAAAAATTTTTAGTGAAACCAGTTAGTTTTGACTTCCTTCAGAAATAGTGGATAAAGATATTGCAAGTTATATAAATTTGTAGTTTTATAAAACAAGGCATTCAAAGTAGAGAAGTTAATCAATTAAACTAGTTAACAAAAAGTGTCAAGATTAGAAAGAAAGGCAGTGACACTGAAACAAGAGTGATATAATAAGAATGCACCAAAGGTTGGGATGGTTGTTGGTGGTATTAGGTAGCTAAAGAGACAGGAAAGAGACACACACACACACACACACACACACACACACACACAGATAAAATTATAATTTATAAATATATATAAGTATAATTTATAAATTTTATATATTTATATATACATACTTATATAGACTTGTGTATATATGTATATAAATTTTTACTCTATACAAAATAATAATAATAGCAATAATGACAATGATGAGCATGAAGATAGTCTGGGGAAACAGTTCAAGGATCTTGGAAATTTTTAAAAATATAAATGAAGGAGCTTAGCAGTACTCAAGCTCAAATTTTATTTTATAATAGCTATCATTAAAATAATTTGCTGCTAATTTTAAAAATATTAAAGTTAAGCATTAGAACATACAATATCTAGAAGCAATTAAACATATCCATTTAATTTAACCCAAGGGACCTTAACTACCAGAGGAAGTAATCTCTTTGAATTTTAAAAATCTCAGAAAACTAGAAAGCAATATGACATATTAGCTTTAGGTAGGCTGAGATAGGTCACTTAAGAAATTAAAAAAAAAAAAACTTGAGAATATGTGATATAAAAGGAGGGATTTTATGAATTATGTATCAGTAACTCCAGAGATGACAGTAGATGGGGGGCAAAATTTAGCAAGTAGTTTGTGAACTACTCCTATATATCTCTCTCTCCTTCATCTTCAGGGTATATAACTATTACATCTAGTCTTGCTTTTACCATGGTAAGGGCAACAAAGTATCACAGCAGATGGAGCATTAACCTAGGAGTCAGGAAGATATGAGTTCTAATCAGACCTCATTCACTTGATATATACTAGCTGTGTGCCCTTGGGCAAGTCACCCTGATTTTCGTTAATTTCCAATTTTTGTGCTTGTCATAGCATCACCTCCCCAATGCCATTGTCTATTTCAAGAATGAAGAATAAACAACAAAAACAGCATGATCTTCAATCCAGGAAAGATTGATGACTAACTTTATTCAACAAAGCTATTAAAAGTCATTACTGGGGGCAGCTGGTTGCACAGTAGTTAGAGCACCAGCCTTGGGGTCAGGAGTACCTGGGTTCAAATCTGACCTCAGACACTTAATAATTACTTAGCTGTGTGGCCTTGGGCAAGCGACTTAACCCCTTGAAAGCCTTGAAAAATCTAAAAAAGGAAAAGTGATTATTGACTTGCAGCCAAGATGGAAGAGAGAAGACATGTCAGTTGTAAAATCTCCTGATAAAATCCCCATATATCATGTGAAACACAGCTCTTAACAGAAATCCAATCAACAAAACCCAGAAAGAAAAGTGAGGAGAAAGAACATCTACTTCAGGATTTGTCTTCCGAAATTGTGGGTGATTCCGGTGCAGAGGCAAGACTCTGGTGGGAGCACAGAATGGTGAGAGCCTGAGAACCTAGATTAGACATAGATTAGCCTTACTAGCAGTGAGGCTGGAACCTGGGACCCTGAGGGCCCAAGAACCAGACTGGCTTGATTAGCGGTAGGGCTAGAGCCTGTCTACCTTGGGGGCTAGGGTCAACTAAGGGGGAGAGGCATTGGTGTTGCTATTGACCCTTGGAAACTTGCTAGCATGGCTAGAGGGATAGCTCCAGTGTGGCAGAGCTGCAGACATCATCCCTGGGCTCCTCTGGTCTGGAAGAACTCAGAGTCTACACCTACATTTCAGCTGAAGCCTCGTCCCAGAACAAAAACTATTTCAGACTACCACTGCCCCAGGCTAAGGCCAAGTAGCAGAACCACCTCAGCTGACAATAGATTGATCACATCACCCCCAGTGTATAGCCCACCACTGATCAAAGGGAAAAGTATTTAACAGCTTAAATCACTCCCTCCAAGCCAAGGGAGAGGGCCTCAATCAAGGTCTCAGATAGTTCAGAGAAAACAAACAGTACCCCCTACTGGGCAGCTGAAGATATTACACTCAGTGAGTAAAGACTCTAGGGATGCCAACACAAAACGTCTGTGAACTAGCTCTTCCCCAATTCAAGGTCTTAGTAAAATGAATAAAGGCCAGAGAAAGGAGAGTTCACAGAAAAATTCATGAAAGGAAAAGACAATAACTCAGAGAGACCTAGAAACTCTAAAGAGAATATGATCTGGTCCTCAGCACAGAAAGACCTCTTTGAAGGAATAAGTAAGGAGTTTAAAAATCAATTGGAAAATTTGGGAAAAGAAACCCAATAGAAGATTAACACCTTGTAACAAGAAAGCAAATAACTGGAAAATACAACTGGACAAATCCAAAAAAAATAATTTTCTCAAAATCTCAATTGGTCAAATGGAAAACTTTTTTAAAAAATTAGAACTTGACCAATTGTAAAAGGAGTTTCAAAAGGAAAATGAAGAAAATTGTTCTCTAAAAAAAAGAATGGAGTTTGTTGAAGCTAATGACTTCTTGAGAGAGCAAAAGCCTGTTAAACAAAACCAATAAATAGAAAAAATAGAAGAAAATGTAAAATACCTCATCAGCAAAACCACTGACCTTGAGAATAGATCAAGGAGGCACAACCTGAGAATTATAGGTCTTCCTGACAACACTGAAGAGAGAAAAAACCTATACTTATTATTACAGGATGTAGTGATGGAAAAATTGCCCTGATAGCATGGAACCAAAATAGTTAATTGAAGGAATGCATCGATCCCCTCCAGAACGATGTCCTAAAATGAAAACACCAAGGAATGTTGCAACCAAATTAAAGAAATGTCAGATAAAGGAGAAAAGCCCTTGAGCAGGCAGAAAGAAAAATTCAGATACTAAGGGCCATAGTAAGGATTAAACAGGACCTGGCTGCATCAACATTAAGGGATCAAAGGGTGAGCAGCACAATATTCTGAAGAGCAAGACAACTTGAAATCCAGCCAAGAATCCACTATCTGGCAAAGCTGAGCCTTCCCTTTCAGGGGAAAAGATGGACATTTAATGAAGTGGAGGAATTCCAATAATTCCTGATGAAAAAATCAGAGTTAAATAGAAAATTCAGACAACAAACAGGAGGTTCAAGAGACACATGAAATGGTTAAAAAAAGTGGGGGTAAAGAAAAAAAAAACTGCTATCCAATAAGATTAAACTCTTAAGAATTGTAACTCTAGGGGCAGCTAGGTGGCATAGCGGATAAAGCACCAGACTTGGAGTCAGGAGTACCTGGGTTCAAATCCAGTCTCAAGACACTTAATAATTAACTAGCATGTCGCCTTGGGCAAGCCACTTAACCCTGTTTGCCTTTCAAAAACCTAAAATAAAAGAATTGTACCTCTATCAGAGGTAGCCAGAAATGATGGACACTCATGACTTATCCATGAGACTACTACCCAATGGGAAGAAATTGGCTATATCCCTATATGGGAGAAAGACTCTAATATCTCTCAAGAATTGTCACTCTATTAGTGAGAATATACTTAGCCAGAAGAGATGGATACTCAGGATTTTTCTATTACACAGATAGAATGATTTAAGAACAATTCCTCCTTAAAAAGGGGACCCAGAAGGAGAAGGGATGAGGGAGGTGATTAGATGGGGCAATTCTCATTACATTCAAAGGTACAAAATATTTATGGTAATAGAGGGGAAGAATGGAGGAGATGAGAAACACCTGAATCTTCCTCTCATCGGACTTGGTTTAAAGTTAACTTAGTTACTCATTCAGTTAACTTAAAAAGATAGAGAGGGACAGAAAAGGGGGAAATAACAGAAGGAAGAGAAGGAAAAGGGAAAAGGGAAAGAATAGGGAAGGGGGTGGATATAGGAGAGCAAACACACTGAAGGGGGCAGTATTCAGAAAAAAATGCTGGGGAATATGGATAAAGGGAAAAAAGGGGAAAAATACAAACAGAAGGAAGATAGCATGGAGGACAATAAAGAGTTAGTAATAATGACTTTGAATGTGAATGAGATAAACTCTCTTAAAATGTAATCAAATAATAGAGTGGATTAAAAACCAGAATCCTACAATATTCTGTTTAAAAGACACTAATTTCAAGCAGAGAGGTACATATAGAGTAAATGTAAAAGGTTGGAGCAAAATATATTTTGCTTCAACTGACATGAAAAAAGCAGGGGTAGTAATCTTTATCTCAGACAAAGCAGCTGCAAAAATACATAGCATTAAAAGAGATAAGAACGGAAACTATATACTCTTAAAATGTACCATAGATAGTAAAGAGATTTCAATACTGAATATGTGTGCACCCAAGGGGATATCATCAAAATTCTCAGAGGTGAAGCTCAAAGAACCAAAGGAAAAGATAGACAGCAAAACTCTAGTAGTGGGAGACCTCAACCTCTGGCTCTCAGATTTAGATAAATTGAAACATCAAATAAACAAAAAAGAAATTAAGAAAGTAATTAGATTGTTAGAAAACCTAGATATGATTGACTTATGGCAGAAATACAATGGGGATAGACCTTTTTCTCTTCAGTACATGGCACTTGCACAAAAAAAATGGCCATATAGTAGGGTATAAAAACTTAATGATAAATTGCAGAAAGGCAGAAATAGTGAATACAAATTTCTCAGATCATAATGCAATAAAAACGATATCCAATATTGGGCCAGGGACATATAGACCCAGAACTAATTGGAAACTGAACAACTTCATTTTAAAGAATGAGTGGATCAAATAACAAATTATGAAAAGAATTAATTATTTTATCCTTAGATAATTCAACAACATACCAAAACCTATTTGATTCACTCAAAGTGGCAGTCAGGGATATATTATATCTTTAAATGCTTACATGAATAAATTAGAAAAAGTGGTAATCAATGAGGTAAATATGAAACTAAAAAATAGATAAAGAACAAATTAAAACCCCCCAAATTAAATATCAAATTAGAAATTTGAAAAATTAAAGGAGAAATTAATAAAAACAAAAGCAAAAAAAACCTTTTGAATAAATAAAACCAAGAGTTGTTTTCATGAAAAAAAACAATAAAATTGATAATTCTATGGTCAATTTGCTTAAAAATGAAGAAAAACAAATTGCTAATGTCATAAATGAAAAAGGTGAACTCACCACTATTGAGGTGGAAATTAAAGTAATAATTCAAATTATTTTGCCCAACTCTATGCCAATAAATTTTACAATCTAAGTGAAATGGACAAATATTTACAGAAATATAAGTTGCCCAGGTTGCATGAAGAGTTGACAAAATACCTAAGCAACTCTATCTCAGAAAAAAGAAATTCAAGAAGCCATCATTGAACTCTCTAAGAAAATATCTCAAGGGCCTGATAAATTAAAGAGTGAATTCTAACAAACATTTAAGAAACAATTGCTTCCAATTCTATATAAACTATGGAAAAATAGGTGAATATGGAAATCTGTCTAACTCTTTCTATGATACCAATATGGTGCTGATACCTAAAACAGGAAGATTTAAAACAAAGAAAGAAAATTATCGACCTATTTCCATGATGAATATAGATACTGAAATGTTAAATAAAATCTTAGCAAAATGATTGCAACAAGTTATCACTTGGATAATACATTATGAGTAAAGAGGTTTTGTACCAGGAAAGCAAGGTTGGTTCAATATTAGGAAAATTGTCAGTATAGTTAATTATATCAATAACAAACCTATCAGAAATCACATTATTATATCACTAGATGCTTAAAAACTTTTGACAAAATGCAACACCCATTCCTACTAAAAGCACTAGAGAGTGTTGGAATAAATGGACTGTTCCTTAGATTAATGAGTATCTATCTGAAAACATGAACAAGCTTTATATTCAATGGGGAGAGGCTAGAGGCATTCCCAATAAGATCAGAGGTGAAACAAGGATGTCCATTAGCACCACTACTATTCAATGCCATATTAGAAATGTTAGCTTCAGAAATAAGATACTAAAAAAATTGAAAGAATTAGAATTGGGAAGGAAGAGAAAATCTCTCACTCTTTGCAGATGTCATGATGTTATACCTAGAGAATATCAAGATTTCGTCCAATAAACTACTGGAAACAATTAGCAATTTTAGCAGAGTTGCAGTATATAAAGTAAACTCTCATAAATCCTCAACTTTTCTATATATGCCTAAGAATATACAGCAGAAAGAGATCAAAGAGAAATTCCATTCAAAGTAACCTCAGACACTTCTCACAAAAATAAAATCAGGTTTAAATAACTGGGCAAATATCAGCTGCTCATGAATAGGTCGAGCTACTAAAATAAAAATGACAATTCTACAAAAAGTAAACTAACTCTTTAGTGACTTACCAATCAAAATTCCAAAAAACTTACGTTAATGAGTTAGAAAAAGTTATAAGTCAATTCATATAGAGAAATACAAAGTCATGAAGTTTCAGGGATTCAAAGAAAACAGTGTAAAAGAAGGTGGCTTAGCCTTACGATATCTAAAATTATATTATAAAACATCAGTCCACCAAGCTATCTGGTATGGGCCAAGAAATAAAGTGGTAGACCAGTGCAATATAATAGATATAACAGCAGGAAACATTTATAGTAAGGTGTTGTTTGTTAAACCCAAAGAGTCCAGCTATTGGGATAAAAAAAAATCATTCTTCGATAATAGCACCTGGGAAAATTAGAAATTAGTATGAAAGGTACTTAGATTAGACCAACACATCACACCCTATACCAAGAGAAGATCCAAATGGATAGAGAATTTAGACATAAAAATAATTTTATAAGTAAACTAGAAGATCAAGAACTAGTTTACCTGTGAGATCTGTGGAAAGAGAAACAATTTATGACTAACGAAGAGATGGAGAGCATCAATAAAAACAAACTAGATGATTCTGATTACATTAAGTTAAAAAGCTTTTGCACAGACAAAACCCCTGTAATCAAGATCAAAAGAAATGTAGTAAACTGGAAAATAATCTTCACAACTAGTATTTCTGTCAAAGGACTCATTTTTAAAATATACACAGAACTGAGGAAAATTTTAAAAAATATCATTAAGCAATTGATAAATGGTCAAATGTTATGCAACACAATTTACAGATGAGGAAATAAAAATAATCCATAGTCATATGAAAAATTTCTCTAAATCAATAATTTTTAGAGAATGCAAATTAAAGCATCTCTGAGATTTCACTTCACACCTCTCAGACTGGCCAATACAACCAGAAAGGACAATGATCAATGTTGGAAGGGTTGTGGGAAATGCATTGTTTCTGGAGCTGTGAATTCATCCAAACTTTCTGGAGAGCAATTTTGAACTATGACCAAAGGCAACAAAAATGTGCATACCCTTTAATTCATCAATACCACTACTGGGTCTATACCCTGAAGAGATGATGAAAAAGGGTACAAACACCTCTACCAAAATCGTCATAGCAGCCCTGTTTGTAGTGGCAATGAATTGGAAATGAAATAAATGTCCTTCAATTGGAAAATGGCTTAACAAACTGTGATATATGTATGCCATGGTATACTATTGTTCTATTAGAAACCAGAAGGGTAGTCTGGAAGGATTTGCAATGACCTGATGCAGAGTGAAATGAGCAGAACCAGAAAACCATTGAACATCCTAACAGCAACATGTAGGTTATGATTCACGTTGATGGACTTGCTTAGTCCATCAGTGCAACAATCAGGGTCAATTTGGGGCTGTCCACGTTGGACAATACCATCTGTATCCAGAGAAAGAACTGTGGAAATTTGAACAAAGACCTAGGACAATCGCCTTTAATTTTTGAAAAAAACAAGATATCTTATTATATGATCATGCTATCTCTTATACTTTACCTTTCTTCCTTAAGGATATGATTTCTCTCTTATCACAGTCAACTTAGATCAATGTACACCATAGAAACAATATAAAGACTGACAAATTGACTTCTATGGGGGATGGGGCAAGGAAGTAAGAATAGGGGCAAAATTATAAAACTCAAAAAAAAAATAAAATCTTTATAATTAAAAAAGTGATTATTGAGGAAATTTCCAAATTGAAAACAATGATTATCTGGATTATTAATAAAAACTAAGTGAATTTAATGCAACTAACTTCAACTACATGACAGATAATTTTTTTTACTGAAACATTTTATAGTTTATTTTATAGATTATATGGTTCATCAAAGTGTTTTCTACCTTGCTAAAGCAGATTGGTCAGTTAGTTAATACTGTTTTAATCATAAACAATGTATATCTTTAAAGCAATTTTAGATATTCCAATAAATTAAACATATAAATGAATAATTATATTCACAATTTATCATCTCCATAGAAGATGCTGACAGTAAGAAACTTGGAACATATTACTAAGGTTAAGAGAAATTAGGTTTTGTTCCTACTGTGTAACTTTATTTAGTGATCCATGTTTTGATGACAGGCAGTTAAGTATCACAGGAGATAGAGACAGGAAGTCTGGAGTCAGGAATCTTTTTGAATATATTTTTGAATTCAAATCTGGCCTCAGACATTTATTAGCTGGGTGATTCAGTGTAAGTCATTATCCCTGTTTTCCTTAGTTTCTCATCTTTAAAATGAACTGCAGAAGAAAATGACAAATCTTTGCCAAACACCTTTGCCAAGAAAACCTCAAATGGTATCTCAAAGATTCACATACTACTGAAAAATAACTGAAACAGTAAATTGTCAGTAAATTTCAGGACATCAGTATGGCATGTAGCAGGTTTTAGCACCAGAAGCATCCTTCAACTTTGTACTAAACTTGGAAAAGACAAGGAACTACTGCATACATCAAGTCAACCATTCTCATATGAAGGGAAAGAGTAAAAAGTACTAATGAAAGATTTAAGGAATTAGCTTTTAGTCTTTTAGAGAATTATTCTTTTCAGTTGCAATTTGAGGGCATCTAGGCAATACAGTGTATAGAGACAAGCCCTGGAGTGGGAGGACCTGAGTTCAAATCTAGAAGACACTTAATACTTAGCTATATGACATTGGGTATACAGATGTACAGATGTACAGATGTACTGATACTTTGACATTGCAATGTTATGCTGACTCAGTAATCTAATGAGGATTCTGATGAAGCTAATAAAATGAAAACTATGTATTAATAGCTGATATCATTCTCTAATAAGCATAATTTTAAGTCATATTGGGTAAATAAGCTCAGTAGAACCTAGAGAAGATCCAATCAGTCTTGCTTTCATTCTTCTCCAACCTGCATTCCTGACTCTCTGCCTGACTTTCTCTACCACTCCACCCACTCACTTGCTGCTTATCTTTATCCTTCTCCACCCTTTTTCATGTTTCTTCAATTTGCTATTTCTCCTGAATGGAATTCACCATGAGCTCCTTGAAGACAGCACTTTTTTTAGGTCATATTTGTATATCCAAGGCTGAGCCATGTGCCTGGCATATAGCAAATATGCTAAAGAATTGTTGAGAGACTGATACAGTAGTTTAATCACAGTACTTTAATGCAATATTGTTATTATCATAAGAATCAATGACTATGATGTTAGCAACTAGACAGAGGAAGATTTATATGAACTGATGCAAAATGAAGTAATTTTAATCAAGAAAATTGAATATTAGACTTCCAGGGTAAAACCAAGATGGCAACATGAAGTTAACATGCTCCCAGAATATTTGCCTACATAAAGCCAAAGGAAATCTCTGCACAAATATTAAAAAAAACATATCCTTCCAAAAAAGTTTTCAAGGTAGACATCATGAAGAATTTGCAGTGAAGGTTTGTCTGTCTCTTTGGGGGAAAAGAGGAAGTAAGCCAGGAGTGAGACGGGAGAGCAGGAAAGCCAGTAGAATCCTTTTAGTCAGAGTTCAGTCCAGGTCCTGACAATCTGACTTAGGATATATTCTATAGCTAGATAGCAAGCCAACAAGGAGAGTTCCAACCCCAAAGAAACTCTGTACTCTGGGAACACCCGGACAAAATACAGGACTGAGTTGGGGACAAACCACTGCATAGCCAGAACCTGTACATAAAAGAAGAAACAAACCTCTGCAAAAACAAGGCCTGAACTGCATAGGTAACATCTTGACCCTCAACAAGGCAGGGATCAGACCCTAACCTCAGCATTAAAAAGTTTGATTTTCTAATCCCCTTACATAAAGAACAGAGCTCAAACAATAGAGATGAGCAAAAATGCTAAAAGATCGCTCACTACATAAAGCAAAAATATGGGTTAAAAAATGATAAAAATGCCACCTCTTGCAAAAGACTCATTTCTAAAATATATGAGAAAAGCCAAATTTATAAAAAAAAATGATCCCCCAATTGAGAAATGGTCAAAGGATATGCAAAGGCAATTTTCAGATGAGGAAATCAAATCTATCAATAGTGATATGAAAAAATTGCACTAAAGCATGCTGATTAGAGAAATGCCAATTAAAGCATCTCTGAGGGACCAACTATTACCTCTGAGATTGGCCAATATGACCAGAAAGGATAATGATCAATGGTGGAGGGGATGTGGGAAATCTGGGACACTAAATCCATTGTTGGTAGAGTTGTGAACCGATTAAACATTTCTGGAGAGCAATTTGGAATTATGCCAAAAGGGCATACCCTTTGATCAAGCAATATCACAACTGTGTCTATATCTAGAAGAGATCATGAAGAAGTGGGAAAATATCCCACATATACAAAAATATTCATAGCAGCACAGTCTGTAAAGGCAAAAAATTAGAAATTGAGGGAATGCCCATCAATTGGAGAATGGCTGAACAAATTATGGTATATGTATTTGATGGAACACTATTGCACTATAAGAAATCATGTGGGATAGGATTTCAAAAAAGTCTCAAAAGTCTTGTGTGAATTGATGCTGAGTGAGATGAGCAGAACCTGAAGAACATTATATACAATAACAATAACATGGTCAGGGGTGGAAGGGGGTGATAATCAACCTTGATGAACTTGCTCATTCCATAGGAGCAATAACCAGAACAATTTTAGGGGATCATTAATGGAGAAAACCCTCTGTATCCAGAGAAGAAACTGGAGTTTAAATGAAGACCTAAACTTATCTTCATTTATTAAAAGTTGTCTTATAGGGGTAGCTAGGTAGATCAGTGGAGAAGTCCTGGAGTCAGGTCCTGAGTTCAAATCCAGCCTCAGTCACTTAATAATTGCCTTGATATGTGACTTTGGGGCAAGTCACTTAGCCCCATTGCTTTAAATAAATTTTAAAAAATTAATTAAATTTTGAAACATTAGGGCTTGTGTATTATGCAGTTGTGTTATCTCTAACGTTTTCTTCTTTTTGGATATGTTTCTTCTATCACAACACATTCAGTTTTGATCCTTGCATATCATGGATGAAAATGTAAAACTATATCAGATTGCCTTCTATTGGGGGAAGGGGGAAGGAAGGGAGGGAGGGAGATAAAACTGTAAAACTCAAAACCTTGCAAAAAAAGATTTGTAGAAACTGCTATATTTGTAATTGAAAACAAATAAAATATTTTAATAAAAAGAATGAATGGCTCAAACAATAAATCACATAGACAGTCAATAATTGCTTTAAAAAAATGAAAAAAAAAGCCATCATATCAAAATTCATAGGATTCAGTCAAGGTGCATTTATGAGAAATTTAAAATTATAAATTATATTTTAAATTTCATCTTATATTTAAAACAGCTAGAAGAAGAATAAATTAAAGATTTCCAATTAAATACCAAATTAGAAATTCCAAAAATCAAAGAAGAGATTACAAAAATGGAAAGCAAGAAAACCATTGAGCTAATAAATAAAATTATGATTTGGTTTTATGAAAAAAACAACAATATAGATAAACATTTGGTTAATCTAAATAAAAAACAGAGAGCAGATAACCAAAGTGCCAGTATCAAAAATGAAAAGAAGGATGAACTAACCAACTATGTGAAGAAATTTTAAAAGATAATTCACAATTATTTTGCCAAATTGTGTTACAATACAATACAAACTGCAATATAATACAATTGTATTACAATAAGTTTGAAAACTTGAGTAAAATGGATGATTATTTACAAAAGAGCAAACTGCCCAGATAAACAAAAGAGAAAATTAGATACTTAAATAACCACATTTCAGAAAAAAAAAGAAATTGAAGAAACCATCAATGAACTGCCTAAGAAAGAGTCTCCAGGTTCAGTTGATTTTGCAATAGAATTCAAGCAAACATTTAAAGAAAAATCAATTCCTTTTCTACATAAACTATTTTAAAAAATAGGACGAGTTCTTTAAAATTCCTTTTATGAAACTAATATGGTGCTGATGCCTAAACCAAGAAAAACAAAACAGTAAAAGAAGATTATAGGCCAATCTTCCTAATGAACACTAATGCAAATATTTGAAATAAAATCATATCAAAGAGATAATAGTAGGTTATTATTAGGATAATACAACATCATCTGTTAGGATTCATACTATGTAGGTAGATTTGGTTCAAAATTAGGAAAATACTTGACATAATTGAATATATCAATAACAAACCTAACAGAAAACATGATTATCTCAATAGTTGTTGATAAGGCCTTTAACAAAATAGAGCATCCATTCCTATTAAAAATATTAGAATGTATAGCAATGGGGTTATTCTTAAAATAATAAATAATGATGTCAAGCCAAAATCATCAACAAATATTATATATATATATATATATATATATACATATATATATATATATATATATATATATGGGATAAACAAGGAACATTTCCAATATGTTCAAGGGTGAAACAAGGATTCCCTCTATCCTGAATGAAGGAATCAGAATTGTCAATGAGGAAGCAAAGTTTTCACTCCTTGAAGATGATATGATGGTATACTTAGGTAACCCCCCAATCTAAAAAAACTACTTGAAACAAATAATAAATTCAGAAAAGTAGCAGAATATTAAAAAAGCCATATAAATCATCAACATTGTTTTACATGAAAAAAAGTCCCAAAGAAAGAGATAAAAAGAGAAATTCCATTTAAATAACTGCAGACAATATGAAATATTTTGGGAATCTATCTCCCAAGGCAAACCCGGAAACAATATGAATACAATTACAAGGCACTTCTCACACAAATTAAATCAGATCTAAATAAATAGAAAAATGCCAATTGCTCCTGGTTAGGTTCAGCTAATATTTTTTAAATGACAATTCTACCCTACCCAAACTCATTTTTTTTTTATTCAGTGCCATAACAATCAAACTACCAAATAACTATTTTTCCTTGCTAGCAAAAATAAGAACAAAATCCATCTGGAGCAACAAAAGATCAAGAATAGCAAGGAAACTAAATTAAAACAATATTAAGCAAGTTAGCCTAGCTCTACAAGATCTCAAACTATGTGATAAAGTATCAGTCATCAAAACTGCCTGTTGATGGTTAAGACAAAGAATAATGTATCAGTGTATTGGAATAGGTTTAAAAGAAACTGCATTGAATTACTACAGCAATCTACTATTTGGAACCCCAAAAAATGTTATCTTCTGGGATTAGAATTCACTATTCCATAGAAATTGTTGGGAAGGGGGCAGAGCCAAGATGGAGACAAGAGAGCAATGTCTCTTGGAAGCTCTCTCATAAAACTTCAAAACTAAGGACTCTAACTAAACTTTCCAGAGACAGAACCCACAGAGGGACCCAATGAGGCAGTTCTCCTACTCAAGGTAATCTGGAAAAGAGCAGAAAGGCTCTGCTCCCTAGGGTTGCAGGGGTGGCCGGTCATAGGGGTGGCCTGCCAGAAGGAAAGAACTTCAGCCTCCTGGAGGCAGCTACCGAGAGCTGGGAGCCAAGCTTCACAGCAGCGTGGGGACTTTCCTGAGCTACATGCTGGGGAGCACCAAGCACAAAGTGGGGGAATAGTGCAGGACCTCTGCCAGAGTGATCACATTAAGTCTGGCCCTCAGGGCACACAGTGAGCAACTTGTTCTTTTGGCAGCCCAGATTCTGAAACAGAAGCAGGCAGAGCCCATAAGCAGGAGCCCTCAGGGCATTAGCCCATTGAAACTAGGGAGGGCAGTAAAGAGAGAGAGAGACTTCTGAGCTCTGTCCTCTGCCCCTGGAACAGGACTCTGGGGCTCTGATCACATTCAGATCCTGATCGCAGTCTAGGACCCCCCCACAAAGAACAGCAGGGGCCTCCTCCACCTCAGCCTCCTGGCAGAGGGGGGCTCATATGGTCATTCACAGACCAGGAGAGAGGACAGAGCCTCACACACTGAGATCCTTGTGGGAGTGTCCCATAAGCTCAGGAAGCATCCCTAAACCACGCTCAGGCTGGGAAAATGAGCAAGCAGAGAAACAAGAGGAAGAACATTGAGAAATGTTTTGCATATGAGCTGAAGAAGGATGAAAATACTCAGTCTAAAGATGAGTAAGCACAAGCTCCTGCATCTAAAGACTCCAAGTAAAACAGAAATTGGGCTCAGGCTATGACAGAGCTCAAAAAAGACTGTGAAAATCAAATGAGGGAGTTAGAAGAAAAATTGGGAAAAGAAAGGAGAGAGATACAGGAAAAACATGAAAATCAAGTCAGCCGCCTAGTCAAGTTAATCCAAAAAAATGCTGAAGAAAATAGCATTCCAAAAACAAGCTTAGGTCAAATGGATAAAACAGTTCAAAAAGTTATTGAGGAGAAGAATGCTTTAAAAAGCAAAATTGGCCAGATGGAAAAAAGTGATGAGAAAACTCTCTGAGGAGGGAGATTGATGAATTTACGAGAAATAAGGATTCATTACTTCAAAACCAAAAAAATGAAAAATTAGAAGAAAATGTGAAACATCTCATTGAAAAAAACAACTGATATGGAAAACAGACTTAGGAAAGATAATTTAAAAATTATTGGAATACCTGAAAGTCATGACCAGGAAAAGAGCTTTGACATCATTTTCAAAGAATTACTACAGGAAAATTTCCCTGATATTCTAGAAGCAGAGGGCAAAATAGAAATGGAGAGAATCCACCGATCCCCCTGAGAAACACATCCCAAGGGCCAGCGGCAGGATGGAAGGAGTCGGCCTGGGGAGCGGAGCAGGGCAAGGCGGGGCTGGGGATGGTAAAGGCTCGGGGGAGGAGGGGGAGGTGGTGGTGGGGGGAGTAGGGAGGCCGGCGCCTATGCTGCCTGCTCTGGTTCCGCGGCTTCCAGAGCACCGGCCAGGACTTCTCCTTCGGGACCTGGAAGCTGAAGGCGGCCAAGACGCACATCATGAAGTCGGCCAATGTGGAGAAATTAGCTGATGAGCTGCACATGCCATCTCTTCCTGAAATGATGTTTGGAAACAACGTTTTAAGAATCCATCATGTTTCTGGCTTTGGAATTGAGTTCAATACGACTGATGCTTTAAAATGTGTAAACAACTACCAGGGTATCCTTAAGGTTGCATGCACTGAAGAATGGCAAGAGAGCAGAACGGAGAGTGAACACTCCAAAGAGATTATTAAACCATATGACTGGACAATATACAACAGATTACAAGGGAACATTGCTTGGTGAAGCATTTACATTAAAGGTTGTGCCTACAACAGATCATATAGATACAGAGAAATTGAAAGCCAGGGAATAGATTAAAGTTTTTGAGGAAGTTCTGTTGTTTGAAGATGAACTTCATGATCGTGGAGTTTCAAGCTCAAGTGTGAAAATTAGAGTGATGCCTTCTACCTTTTTTCCTTCTGTTGAGATTTTTCTTAAGAATTGATGGTTTGCTCATCAAGATGAATGACACAAGACTCTACCATGAGGCTGACAAGACTTATATGTTAAGAGAATACACTTCAAGAGAGAGAAAAATAGCAAATTTAATGCATGTTCCACCAGCCCTCTTTACAGAGCCTAATGAAATATCACAATACCTACCTGTAAAGGAGGCAGTCTGTGAGAAACTGGAGTTTCCAGAAAGAATGGATTTCAACATTGAGGCAACACAGGAAAATAAATGCATGGAATCCAAATAAAATGTCATACAATATAAGTTCTCTGTGGAACAATCACTGGAGACAACTGCTTTTTTTTGGGGGGGGGGGGTCAAGGGAGTTTGTCTAAGCGACAATGAGCTGCCTTTCCCTGTGTCCAGATTTTCTGTAGCCTTAAAGAAAAGAAAAGAAAAGCTGGATGTAGGCAGGATCTACACACCCTCTGTTTGTAACACCTGTTCATTTCTATCCATATCTAAAATTAATGGGAGAATGAATGGAACTAAGGTTTTCGGTTGTTAGAGAATGGGACCTCAGCAACAGATATTTAAATGTCCTAAGCAGTAATCAGAGGCAGTGGGCATGTAATTACTACAAATACTGTTTTGCATGAAGAGATTAATTGGATGAACCAAAATCTAGAAGTTCTGTTATAACTTTCAAAGAATTTCTGGAAAATGAAAGATTGAATTTTGATAGTTTATCCATTTTAGCTTTGCAGAAAAATAGTGATAAAAGGCACAACTGGCAAGAAGTGACTTGAGTTCCAAAGTTAATTTCACATTTTATATTCACAGAGTAAGTTTTTATTTTCCTTTAAAAAAGCCTTTGTTAAATGGAATTTTAAGGCAAAATGTTCATAAATAATGCCAAAAAAACCCAATTTATTTCCAGAGGTTTCAATCTAGTTCATCCATTGAAACAGCAGTTAATGGTGTATAATTCCTCAGCTCTGACGTCAATGACAAGTGTGCTGGTGTTACAAGAAATTTTTGGCCTGCATCTTAGAAAGGCAGGTGCCTTCTTTTGGGTTCTGTTGTATTGTTGTTTTTGCACTTCTATCTTAAATCACACCTTAATGTGAATAAGTATGCTGAAGTTGATATCAGTACTGAGAAGTTTTAGGTATATATATATATATATATATATATATATATATATATATATATATATATATATATGTATATATATATATACATATATATATATATATATATATATATATATATATATATATATATATATATATACTTGAATCTGGTACTAAGAAGAAATATAATATATATGAAGTCCTGAAGCTAGGTTTTTTTTGGGGAAATTATTGGGGGGTTGACATGGGCTGGGGTAAGAAAATGAGGAGAAAATATTTTTAAAATAAAACCTAGTTTTTATATTTAAAATTTCAGGTTTCTTAAGTGACAGGAGGGAACTCAGTAAAAAAAAAGAATAAACTTAGGACTCATGGGAAAGCGACTGGATTGCTTTTCAGTAAAGTGCAAAAAAATAGGTTAAAAGAAAAGGCCTTTTAAACATTTTATATGGTTTTCTTTGCCTATCTGCACAGTGCATGGAAAGCAGAAGCTGATTACTGTTAAGCAGTAGGTAAGAGATTTATTGAAGCTAAGTGGGTTTTGTTACCTGTTTTTAAAAGGAAGTAACAAATCTTTGATTTAGTTAGGAGGAGTTTCTTCCTTGCCTTCCTTCCCTTGAAGGAGAGATCACTAAATGGTCTTAATAACATAAAAAAAAATGCAGTTCCTCTGCTTTCACCCTTTGAAAAGGTTTTAGAGATAGTAGGATGCTACAATCTTGGCCAGAAGGATCAGCCAAGGAGACTGTCCTACTAAGAAATTGTAGCTCAGCCAGAAGGACCCGGAATCCTCTGAAGTCTCTTTCTCAGCTTCCTCAGTTGTTTCACAAAGTGGTGCTGCTGTGAACCACCCACAAAATGAACCTTATTAGGCAAGTTTAATCATAAACTATTAAGGAAAGCCTCCTCCTATTACTGTGTCTCCTCAAAGCCAACGTATAAGAATGTAATCTCTGAGAGAATGTGTTGCATGTTTCTTGAGTATCTTTCTGTTTCTGTATGAAAGTGAATGCTTTCTTTTTAGGCAGGAAAGTATGTATACTGTATGTGACTACCTAATACCTAATTAAAACAGTTTCATTTGCCATGTTGTTTTGAATGGAAAAGACTCCTTAACCAAACAAATTTTATTTTGATATTAGACTATAATAATTGAAAAGGACTGTATATCAGTTGGAATGTCCAACTTGTACCATCTCCTTTCCCCTTTTTTCCTTGGTGGATGTATTGGTGTCAGGTCCAGTCCCTTATTTCCTACTTTTAAGTATCTAATGCAAAGATATTGTAGGGAATAAAAATAATGGATTACATTTTGGGGGAGGGCTTCAGTTGGAAAAATAAATATTTCTGAATACTTCATGACCAATCCACTACAATATTACTATATAAAATGTACTGTGTGAGACAACTTGTTCATTGTGATATGACCCATCGTTTTGTATCATTTGTTCCAAATGTTCTCATTTTTTTTGTAAGTGAGAATAAACAAGAAATTACTGGCCTAAAAAAAAGACATCCCAAAAAACCAACCCCAGGAATATTATAGCCAAATTCCAGAACTCCCAAGTCCAAGAGAAAATATTACAAGCAGCCAAAAGGACATAACTCAAATATCATGAAGCTACAGTCAGGATCACACAGGACTTAGCAGCAACTACATTGGAAGCTCGTAGGGCTTGGAATATAATATATCGAAAGGCCAAAGAGCTTATCATGCAGCCAAGAATGAACTACCCAGCAAGATTGAATGTCCTCTTGCAGGGAAAAAAAGATAGACTTTCAATGAACCACAGGAATTTCAAATGTTCCTGTTGGAATGTCCAGAGCTGAACAGAAGGTTTGATCTTCAGATACAGGACTCAGGTGAAGCATGGAGATTGAAGGAGAGGGGGAAATTATGAATGACTTGATGATGAACTGCATGTATTCCTGTATAGAAAAATGACACTGATAATAATCATATGAACATTCTCAGTTAATAGAGCAGGTAGAGAGAGCTTTTAATAGTTGAAGCACAGGAGAAAGCTGAATTTGAAGATAAAATATGGTGTAAAAAGGGAGTCAATAGAAAAAAAGGGGAAATGTGATGGGAGAAAGAAAAAGGAGAGGGGGGAATAGGCCAAGATATATCACATAATAAGTGTTTTTTTTTATTACAATAAGCTATTGCAATGATATGGAAGGGGGGAAGGCAAGGGGGGATGAAGGAATCTACGCTGTCATCAGAGGTGGCTAGGAGAGGAAACAGCATGTATACTCAATGGGGTATAGACATCTGAAGTAAGAAAAGGGAGGGACAGGGGGGAAGGGGGGGGGGATGTTAGTGATGGAGGAGAGGATGAACCATGGGAGGAGAGTGGCCAGATATAACACATTTTCCTTTTAACTTCTAGCAAGGGGCTAGGATTGGATGGCCCGTCCGGAACCATAGGGCCAGGTGGATGCTGGACCTAAGGGGTGGAAGGGGGCTCCATGCCTCTTGGCCCCAGGACCAGGGATCTGTCTGCTGCACCACTCAGCTACCCTACAGCAGAGTCAGAGTGAAAGGACAGAGAAAACAGTGCATGGTAGTGGAGAAATACAAAAGGAGGGAGTTGCGATCAGCAATGGCAAGGGTTGAAATATATGGAAGTAACTTTTGTGATGGACTTACCATAAAGAATGTGATCCACCCATGACAGAGTAGTTGGTGTTGGAACAAAGACTGAAGCACATTTTATTATTATTATTTTTTTTGGGGGGGGTGCAGGGCAAATGGGGCTGGGTGGCTGCCTGGAACCTGATAGCAGGGTGATCTTTGGGTGTCTGAGGCCGGATTCAGACCTGGGTGCTCCTGGCTCAAGGGCCAATGCTCTGTCTGCCACCTAGCCACCCCTACTATTATTACTATTTTATTTTATTTTAGGTCTTTTTTCTTTTTTTTGGTATTTCGCAGGGCATTGGGGTGGCTTGCATGTCACACAGCTGGGTGATTGTTGGGTATATGGAGCCAGATATGGCCTCTGTTGCTCCTGGCTCCAGGGCTGGGGCTCCGTCCATTGCACCACCTGGCCATACCTACAATTATTACTATTATTTTTTTTATTTCAATTTTTTTTCCTCTTTACTTTATAGCTCAAGTGAGTCTACATTTTGTAGGGGGTAGGGGATATTCTGTTTACCCTTAAACAAGAATATTTTATTAATGTATAAAAACATTAATTGTACAAAAAGAGAAGAAATAAATATAAAAAAAGAAATTGTTGGGAAAACTGGAAAATAATATAGTATAAATTAGGCATAAACTCACATTTCTCACCCTACACCAAAAATAATACCAAAAATGTGTATGGAACTTGGACATAAAATGTGACATCATAGATCAATTTACAGACCAACAAATACTCTGTCAGAACTATGGAAATGGTAGAAATTTATAACCAAACAAATAATAAAGTAAACTATGAATTGTAAAATTAATGATTTTGACTATATGAAATTAAAAAAAGTTTTGCACCAATCCAATGCTATCAAAATTAGAAAGAAAAGCAGCATAATATTAAAAAAACCCATATAAATCTTAAGCATTTCTTTACATGAAAAACAATGCCCCAAAGAAAGAGATAGAAAGAGTAATTCCATTAAAGTAACTGCAGACAATATGAAATACTTGGGAATTTATCTCCCAAGGTAAACCCAGAAACTATATGAACAAAATTACAAAACATGAAGAAAACCTGGGGACAGTTTTCACTGCTAGGGGTTTTGATATAATTTCTGACATATTTAGAGAATTGCATCAAATTTATAAGGTTACAAGTCATTCCCCAACTGAAAAATGTTCAAAGAAAATAAACAAACAATTTTCAAATAAAGTTAAACCTAAATAAGACCAAATAAAAAATGTTTCATATCATTACTGATTAGATAAATGCAAATTAAAACAATGGATTTCCACCTCACACCTATCAGATTTGCTAAGATAACAAAAAGGGAAAATGTTTAATGTTGGAGAGGCTGTGGGAAATTATTGCACTGTTGGCATGATTTAAAAATGATCAGCCATTGTGAAAAGCATTTGTGAACTATACCTAAAAGGCAATAAAACTGAACATATCCTTAGACCCAGAAATTCCAATTCTAGGCCTATATCCAGAAGAAATAATAAAAAATAGGAAAGGTAACACATGTTCCAAAATATTCATAATAGCTCTTCTGGAAAAGAATTGGAAATTGAAGAGATTTCCATCAATGAGGAGATGGATTAACTGATTATGTCATATGAATATTATGGAATACTATTTTTCTATAAGAAATCATAAATGATCAAACTCTAGAGAATGGAATGAATTACAGAAACAGATCCTGAGCAAAGGGAGAAGAACTAAGAAAATTCTAGACATTAACAGCCTTATGAGTTGATCGACCTTGACAGATGCAGCTCCTCTCAGCAGGACAGATAGCTTGGACAACTCCAGAAGATCATCTACTGACAAAGCTATCCTCATCCAGAGGAAAAAAAAAAAAAAAAAAAAAAAAACAATCAGAAATCCTTACAGAATCTGAATGAACACCACACTTATCTTTTAAATTTAACTTTTATGGATTTATTTCTTATCTCATGGATTTCTTTCTTTTTTCTTTGTCCTAATTCCTCTTACTGAAAATAACTAATATATAGAAATGCTAAACATAAGTGTGTATGTGCAATATTCACCTGACTATTCACTGCTGAGGGGAAGGGATATGGTAGAGAAGGGTGGAGGGAAATCATGTAACTTAAAAATATGTATGTGCTTGTGGATAAAAGTTGAAAAACTTTAATAATGTGAAATTGGAAAAACAAAATAAAATATCCATTGAAACAAACAGAATATTGAATATTGAAACTGAATTTTATATTAGTTTAATTTTCAACTTGATGTTAAAGAAGCAGATATATTTCCTTTCCTTCCAGGAGGAGTAGGTACAACATATCCAATATTATCAAATTTGAGGATTGGTTCTTTTGGGTTTATTTTTATCTTTCTTTTCAATTCTTTGGTATAAGAAATGGCTTTTTGATCAGGTGAGGGAAACAAGGATACATTGGAGAATGAAGGTGATATAAATCTTCCCACAAAGTATTTCTAATTTTAATAACCATTAATTCACAAATGACTATACATGAATGAATTAATATATTAAAGGAAATGACTGCATTTACTTTCAATAGAAGCTGAATTAAGTGCTAATGGAACTTCAGAAGAAAATGGAGTTCTAGATTCTCTTGGAGGTAAACACTGAAATATGTGGGAAAAAAGTAGAAGAGTTTTGCTCAATCAAGGGAATTTTGGTCTTGTGAGTCAAAGGCATTGTGAGTGGAGTGAGAAAATAGTGTATTGTCCTACTCTTTTCAGAAATAATAGTAATACTATTTAGTTATTCATCCAAGACCAAGAGATGGAAAGAGTTAGAAGAAAGATTGAAATGAGACTTCAGGAAAATATTTGTTGCAGAAGAACAGATGCTTGGAAGAGACGACTGAATTTATTATCAAGCATGTTCTAGGGATAGCTAGATGTAGTAAGTATACATGAAAAAAAGAAAATTTCATTAATTACAAGATACATTAAATATTTCTAGAATGAACATTTTATTTTATTTGCATTCCTTGAAATCACAAGAGATATATAACACTACAGGTAGGAAGTAAGAATAATATAAATCCAAAGACTATTAATCTCTTAATGTAATATTCAGATTTCTTTAAATGATATTGCTTTCTTAACCATTTCTTTGCAAAACATAAATGGAAAAAGACTGACATGTTAGGTCATATTATGCTATATCTGGCGTCACTTAAATGGGGTTTGTGCATCCTTAGAGTAGGTAAAATAGCATCACCCATAAAGAGCATGCTTGAGTTGTGTGCTCTTGAAGGAAAGGGCAACTGGTACATGAATAGATATTCTAAATAGGAATGATGATGTTTATCCTTCATTTTCAAAAAAAGACCAAGACAACAAGAAAGTGGATGCCATAACAAACATATGAATTGGATTTGAGTGAGGAGGTACCGTGCTAAGTCATCAACCTTGCGTTCTCCTCCAGAGTTTCAGTGACCAGATATGAATCAAAATGACCTAGAAGAGAGGCAATAAGGGTTAGGTGACTTGCCTAAGGAAACACAACTAGTAAATGACAAATGAGTAAGGTTGGGGAGTTCAACTCCTATCCTCCTGACTCCAAGGCCAGTGCGATATCCAATGTGCCAACTAGTTACCCCTATAGGAATTTGACATGATTGGGAGAAAACTTTTGTCATTTGCATGCAGAGCCAGAACCATTATCTATTTAAAACTACAGGAGCTCAATAGTTCTCTTTTGTACAATTTCATCTAACGGTGAATACCTGACTCATTCCCAGTGGGAGTCATCATGAAGTAATGGAAAGAGGTCATAATGAAAACTGATCCTTTCTTTTTGAGTCATGTTGTCCTCAGAAATAAATTTGGATATTTTATCTTGTTTCTTTTGTCCATTTCAGTCATGAGTATGAATAGGGTGTCTGACCTGAAAGTTTGGTTCAACGAGATCGTGGAGGCAAGGATTACAAGCTATTTGCTATAATAATCCCAGAGGGGGAACCTTACAGAAAAATAATCTAGAACATTAATTGTGTCAGGCTTTCAGCTTGAAGATGTTTATACTAATGTTATTTAGGACCTAACTACAGAGGTTAATCTCTTTACCCTCCTGAGAGACAAGGTGGTATACATATGTGGAGGATAAAGTTGTTTCTCAGATTGTTGGGGAAAATGTTTATATCTTTGTTCTTGTTACTTAATTTTCTTTGTAAAAGTGTGCTGTTAAATACTTACACAGAATGGGAGTAGTGGTCAATGAATCCTTAAAAGAGGGGGATATAATTAGTGTGGGCTCAAATTGTTGTCAGGAAAACAAACTTCCTAAATCTGAAAGTATACATGAGAACCCTTAGAGTAAGAATAAATCTTAACATACTTAATACTGAGTGATTGGGGTTAAAATAAACCTTTGCTAAATCATTCTGGGAGTTTAAGGTTTCTGTTTCTAGGTTTCAGCTTCTTTTAAAATCTTCTGGCACCATCATCTTAAAGGTCAACAAAGTCACTTGAGTAATTGAAGTAGTACCCTTTACACTTTTTATGTCATTTTTGTCCTTAAAATCACTTTCTTTACAATTAAGTAAATTCCTGTATAGATATAGATTATCATAGGATCATAGATTTAGAGCTGGAAGGCACCTTAGAATGTTATAAACTAATTCCCTCATTTTGTAGATGAAGAAAAAGAAGACAAGCAAGTTAAATGACTCCACAAAAACTTTACAGGTACTTAGTGTCAGAACATATATTCTAATCCAAGGTCTTCTGAATCCAAATCCAGCTTTCTTTCAGCAGCACTTGAATTTTCAAGAGTTTAAGTTTTTCTCTTAGGAAAAAAAAAAGATATGAGTTTTAGGATTGAATGTTAAAGTGCTGCCAGCAGCTTTTAGGAACACTCTCTTTTCAAAGCATGAAAATCATACTAAGTGAGATGTCATTGTATCAATCACTTCAGCTTTACTTGGGAAAGCTTTAGAACCTAAAGTGATTTCATGAGTATAAAAACTGAAATCTCATTTGAAACCTAACTTTCTTTTAAAAATACCATATCTTTTATTATCTTTTCCAAAGCTAGTCTCTCTTTTTTAAAGTTTGCTTTTACATATAGGCTCAGAAGGACAAGATCTAATATTCTTTTTATCTCACTGCAAATTGGAGACTCTTCCACTGTCAATATCACCCAGTAGCCTCCCTGCCTTTGATATTCAACCCACCCACCACATTATATCACCCTATCTTTGTCCTTGTTACTGTGATCTTCTAAGCTGCAGGTGACTCTTACTTTTTCTTCAGTATATAGTTTGGCTCAAAATTTTCTCATATATCCAACCTCTCCTTAAATACAAAATGATTTCAATATTCAAAATAATGAACCCTCCAAAACTGGTTTTCTAGTTCATCAACTTCCTTATTTCTCATGAACTCTATATTTTCACAGAATGATATTTGACTCACAATTACCTGTACTTTCTTTTCCTTGAAAAATAATATTAAAATTTGAAACTCTATCTCAAATTGAGAACATATATTCTTTTTCCTATTGAACACTTTCTGTCCCCAATTTACTTATTCTGATAATGTTAGCACTATTCTATAAATAAGCTGTTAATAAACAGTTGATTTTTTTTCATGTTCACCTCTCCCTTTCCTTACCATACATGTACCTTACCATAACCTGTCAATTCCACTTCCAGATCACTTTCATCTAATTCTCTCTCTTTACAATGCCACCAAAACTGCTCAAGCTTGCATGTCTATGGCAATAGGTTCCTATTGATGATATCTTTGTCATAATCTTCCTGAAGAACTAAATATGGCCATATATTTATCTGGTATTACTAGAGGACCAGAACTTGAAAGAAGGTAAATAAATTTATCTAAAATCCCATTGTAAAACAGGGAATCACTGCAACAGTTATAATGCCCCTGATATTTCAGTAGCTTTTAAAAATATACTACCCTCATAGGCGGGAAGATAAACCTTAAATTTCCATGAACACCCTTTATTCTAAAGCTCTTCCCTCTTAAAGTATGGTCCAAGAATCATAGCCTGTGTGACAACTGTCTCTTCAGTAGTCTTGGCTATTAAACATACAAAGGAGAAACTTATCACTGTATTACTTGGTACTGTAAAATAGTTCAGTATCAGAGGAAATGGAAATTATTAGTATTCAAATGACATTATCTATTATCAATGGAATTGACATTCAAAAAGATGCATTAATAATTACAATGCCATTGAACCCTATGAATCATTGGTTCTTTCCTCTTTTAGCAGAAATCTCTTGAATATTTTGTTTTTCTATATTAGAATATGGTCTCTTTGAAAGAAAGTACTATCTTGCTTTTCTATTTGCAATCCCAATACTTACCAGAGTACTTGTGCATAGTAGCCAATTGAAATGCTTTTTTATGAACAAAAATACTTATAGCAGTTCTTTTTTTATAATGGCAATAGAATTAGAAATTGTATATCAAACAGAAAATGAATGAACAAGTTGTGGTATAAGATTTTGACAAAATACTGATTCAATATAAGAAATAATGAAGGGATTGGTTTGAGGAAAAAAAACTAAAAAGACATATGAATTGATACAAAGTGAAGTTATCAGAACAAGAATATTACATATAGTAATAGAAATATTATAATTATGATCAACTATGAATGAATTGACTATTCTTATCAATATAGTGACTCAAGACAATTCCAAAGCCCTTATGATGAAAATACTATCCACCTGCAGAGAATTAACTAATTCTGAGCATAGATGAAAGTATTTTTTTACTTTCTTTGTTTCTTTTACTTTTTTTCAACATGGCTAATAGAAAAAACTGTTTTCCACGATGTCAAATGTATTGAGTACCACATGTCTTACTTTTTTACCAGCTGGCGTCAGAGATAGATGAAGTGAGAAAATTTGGAACAGGCAATTAAAAAAAAAAAGAAAGTTAATTTTTGAAAAATTATTTTTTCTAGTACACAAATACTATGCAAAATTTTTGTACTATAAGAAACCACAAATGGTCAGACTCTAGAAAAGCATAGAATGATTTATGGGATATGATGCTGAGAGATAGGAGTAGAGCCAAGAGAACAATGTGCAAATCAACAAAAATGCAACTTTGATGGAAGGAATTCCTATTGACAATCCAGAGATCTAGGACAACTGTATTTGACTGGTTGTGGACTATATTATGCCCAACCATAGGAAGGAAAAACAAAACAAATCAAAATACACAGAGGGGAAACACTTCTTGATTTGATGAATACATAATAAAAATTATCTCTTTCCCTTAATCCTAATTCCTTATGCCAAAAATTACTAATTTACAAATGCATTTAACAAAATGTATATATATGTAAAATGCTCACTTGAGTGTTCCCTGCTGAGGGAGGGTGAAAAGAAATTTTGTAATTTGAAAATATGCATGTACAAATGGATGAAAATAAATAAATTAATTAATTTAAAAAATTAGTTTTTCATTCGCTTATTTGTTCTTTCAAATATTGAGATTATTGGAATGATATGCAATTCTTACACTGTTGCTAATAAGCATTTTGCAAAGACTGACCTTTTGTTTAACACCAAACTAAATATAGCTGAGAGAGAAGGAGAGAAAATTCTTTCTTTTCTATATAACCAATGTCAACATTACCACTGAAATTCCACTTAAGTGACTTCTGCATCCAGAGTAAATTTTCCTTCAACCCTCACCAGTCTCCCTGCCCCCAAAACAGAAAAGAAAGACCATGAAATTTATTCTAGTTTGATCATGGCTTTAATTTTGTATTCTTGGGCTTACTGGTAGGTTTTACTGCCACAGAATGCAGTCTTTTCATTTTGATGTAAGAATTGAGATTTAGAAAAAAGTAGCATATTTTTCTATATAGCTTAAACCTTTAAATTACCAAGATGTTTGTTTGTTATGCTTATTCTTGGTCTTACAAAGTCACTAATGTCAAATTGAGGGTTTAGTAATTACAGATATTTTGTGAATTCACATAGGCTGTGTCAATAGCATGCCAAAAACACAGCTAAAACTCAAACATCTAGTCAGTCTTGCAGATGTTTGTCAAACAATTTTTTCAGCTTTCTTTCTGTTATCATTAGAGAAGACTTTACCAAAATCACAAAAGAAGTAAGTCCTAGTGTAAGGAATTAAATATAGGCACTCTGCTGTTATTCCTAGTGTGACATATTTTTGTTCTTCCAAACTGTGTATTAAATCTTTCAGTGCAATAAGATTAACCTGAGAAACTGTCATTAGTCAATATAGTACAGAGGTTAGAGGCTTTTTTGCTAGCTTGTTTTTATTTTTGCTTTTTCCTTGCATTCTCAATGGGCACATTCTTACTTCTAGCCTGTTCAGGGGGAGAAGTTAGGAGAAAGAATTTGCATGAAATCATAAAAATAATGGAAACCATTAAGCTTCCTTTCTGAATTGATGGAAGAGGAGTTGGAAGGAGAGAGAAAAATTTGGAGCTTAAAATTGGTTTAAATAAATATTAAAAATAAATTATTTTAAAAATGAGGTATGCAGAGTTAAGAGGTGAACATTATTAAAGTTAATTTTCTTTGACAAAATTTAGAAAAAATAAAAATTGCACATGAAAAAAATACCCATTAAGATAGAGACAAAGCAAATATTTTTCTTTCAATGAACAAATGAATTTCTATTTCCATAAAAATGCTATAATCTATCATATCTAATTTTCAATTTGTAGTCAGAAAAAAATGTTAAAAAACAAAAAGTTAAATAGTAAACCATGAAGTTATCATTCATAGAATTAGACAAGATATGTTTCACAATGCAAATTCCTTCTAGCTTTTATTTTTCATAATTGGATATGGCTACTTAGCTAGAAATACCTTTTTTCAATAGATTTCCTAGCAAATAGAAAAATATATTTTAAACTATATTATTAATTTTACCATTTAAATATATTTTACAACATAGCAACTATTTTTACTCCTTTAGTATTTTAGAGGTTATCAAACTACTATTACCAAAATTAATGTACAGAACAAAGAACTGAACACAGAGCTAAGACTGATCACAGAAACTGAAGATTATATTCCTTAAGTATGTTAAATTAATGTTAATCCCTTTTGACTAATTAAAATGAAATTAAATAATATAAATTTCATTTCAGGCAATTTTAAAGGTCATCTAAATAACTTCAAATGATAGCATTTTAAATTATTATCATAAGATCCTAGGATTATAACTCTTTAGTTGAGCCAATCTATTATACTAAAAAATATCTCACTAAATAAAAATATCAAAAGTTTTCCCTTCTTATTTAGTAATTTTAAGACTATACTATGGAAATGTGTTTTATCTCTATTGAATAAATATACATATACTCACTTTGTATGTGTAAATAGATATATCTTACAAACAAGTAGATACACACAGATGAACGTATCTATTACTTATCTCTCTAATCCATCTAACAGTGGTATGAACATTTCCTTACCTATCGAGGGTTTCTTCTGCTCTCTCTTATGTGCTTTTTTAATTATCAAGCAATTATTTTCCCTGCTCTCCCCTCAAAAGTGAGAAAACACAAATGAAAAGAAAATCATTATAATATGCATTCAAATAAAACAAAATCCAAAATCCTTACATTCACCATGTCCAAAAATGTATGTATTCTTCTGTCCATCAAATTTATTTAATGAGGTTGTATCAATCATCATCATCTATTTAGTGGAATCAGAATTAATAATTGTGTTCATCATATTTCTTAAATATTTCAAAATTTTTAACTTAAAAATATTATAAAAATAGTTTTTCATGTTCCCCTTCTCTCACTATACAAAGAGTTCATGTAAATCTTCAAAGTTTCCAATATTTCTCTGCAGCAATCACACTCATCTTTTATTATGGCACAATATTAATGTATCATTCAGTCATTACAATTTGCTTCAAGTTTTTGTTATTATGTATTAAAAAGGAGCTGCTATAAATATTTGTGTGCCTATAGATTTTTTCCTCTTTGAAACACATGAACGGAACTAGTTTAATATAGCACATAATGTTTTCTAATGAATAAGCTAAGCAATTGACAAATATTATCTCCTTTGCTACTCATACCATCCCTGTGAGGTATATGGTCTTGTTATTCTCATTTTGCAGAGAGGGAAAGGAAGATGACAGAAGAAAAATTACTTTCTCAGAATCACACATCTACTAAGTGTTGATGATTATCTTTGAACTCAGATAATTCACACTCCAGTCCTAACACCACAAGTGGCCCACATCTCCTCTTTGTTTTATAAAAATATATATTTTTAAATCTAACATATTGCTTGCTTTCAAATTTTTCTTCCACTTTTATAACACTATTTATTAAAATCTAGAAAAGATTTTAGAGTTTAGTCAAGTGGCAAACTTGAAATCTCTCTAATTTTTTAAGTTTGCCAACAATTTGATTGTCCTTACTCCAGTTGGATGATGCAGTTTGAAAATTTGCTTTTTCATTAAAGCTTTTGCAAAAAGCAATACATAAAAATTGCAAAGGTTTTTCAATAATATCATTCTCTGAAAGATATGACTTATTCATAAGATCTTTCCAAATAAATATAAGCATAAAAATCCAGCAAATTATCTAACCTAGAGAAGAGGGTTTTCTCTGTTTTAAAGGTAAAACAGGAAGTAGAAATATGTGATCAGGTTTTTCCAAACACTCTAAAATGCAAAGGGCACTTAGAGCAATTGCAGATCTTCAGCAGATCAGCACCAGAAACATATAGTCATTAGGTAAATCACTAGATCTGGATTGAGGGAGACCTAAATTCAAATCTACTCTGAAACACTTGTTTATTGTGTGATCCTAGACAATGTATTTAAATTGTGTCAGTTTTCTCATCTGTTAAATGGATATAAGAATATTATTACATCTACCTTAATATAACATCTCCTTAAGATTGTTAAAGATAAAATGTGATAGCTTTTGTAAAATATATTACCAACATTAAAGCAATATGAATTGTGACCTTTATTAATAGTTTGTAAAATAAATATCTAAAATGAAGAAATTCTTTTTAACTGCTTCCTAGCCCAGTCTACCATGCATCCCACCTCTTTGCTCATTCCATCTGTTATCTCAGATTTTCCCATAAATTCTACTATCTACCTACAGTTCATTTAATTTTATGCCACTTATCCTTGCCCTTGGCAAAAAAAATGGTTATTTGTAGATGTGCATTTCTCTCCTGAAAAGCACAATATTGTAGAACTAGATGAGGAAATCTAATGTCAATTAATCAATTTTTCTGACTGAGAAAAATTCTTGATTCTCAGTATTTTCAGCTCTTTTCACTACTGATCTTGCATTCATTTTACTTCTTTATTTTGGGGATAATTCATTATTTTGTGAGTCATCATCAATAAGGACATCTTTATTAATTAAATACAAACCAATCTGAAACCCACTGTCTAGGTGTTTTAATTGAAGCTTCAATAAAACATATTTGTTTTACTGACATCACAGTTCCAAATGCTATATTTAGGAAATAATAAAAAGAAAACACAAGATTTAAAAGCAAAGTACTACAATCATCAGTGGTATTAATAATTCAATCATAATGTGACCTTTAACAATAGTGAAATACATTGAGCATAGAAGATTGTCTATATAATCCTTTGTTTTCATATAAAAGACAAATACATTTATATTCATTAATGTGTCTGTTTCTAGTTTTTAAAATTATTCTTAAAACGAATTTAGCAACACCAAGCTGAAACAAATTATCGTTGATTCAAAATTCCATTATTCAGAATGAAGAAACAAATTTCAACTCAAACTTAAGGCCAAATTAAAAGTACATTCTTACTTACAGGCCGGCATGAGAAAAGTTAATCAGCTATGAAAATTCTCCCAAACCCAAAGACAGCTGTTTGGATGTTCTCAGAGGAATGCTTCCCACAGCATCAACATTTCATATGAATACATGGCCTCTTGGCCATCTCTGCCCCTTCCCATCTGTTTGGACAGCATGGCTTTTGCTTACAAATTGACTGGATCATTGCCCTAAGACAGAAGTGAGAGTTAGTTTAGAGAAGCAGTCTGCCAAGCATTATTTATGCTATTGCTTCTATAGGAAGTTACTTTTGGATGCCAATAATTAAAACACTAATAACCATACAGCATTCCTTAAACTTGTTCACTTCCATTGAAATTCCCCATCAAACTGACAAAAGTTAAAAAATAAGGAACTGAAAAACAGTAGAAAAACAGATAATATGACTTTTGACAGATTTTTCCACAGCAACAATTATGTGTACTAAACAAAGACATATACTCATATTGGTAAATCTTGTTATTTAAGATTTGTCCAAATAGATTGGACAAACTGTTTGGGGTAAAATTAGCAAGTATGGGAGAAAAGGAACTAATGTCAATTAAAATTTATATATTTTAAGGACCTAGACTATAAATTATAGGAAAAGCAATACCTTTCAGCTTTGTGAAGCATAATTTGTGGAATGTCTTATTTGAAGTAATATTAATATTGTTAAGGGATACTGGGAATCATGGTGTAAACTAACCTTTAACATATGGTTTCCTCTTAGCAAAGTATTTTCCACAATTATTTCAGTTGAACCTCAAAATAATTCTACAAGTTATGTTCACCTGTAGCTCCCATTTTAATAGAGGCTCAGAGAGGTTCTGTCTAGGGTCAGAAAATAATTGTTAAAAATACAATTCAAACCAAGGTCCTCCTTATTCCAAAACCATTATGGTTTCTACAATAATACCGAAGAGGAAATCTGACTTAAATGATACCTTAAAGAGTGTAGGAAAGTTTTCTTCATTAAATATTTAGTCCTCTTCACTTTCTTGAAAAAAAAATCAGTGGAAATTTTTAGAGTCTTATTTTTCCATTTATACTTTCAGGAATATTTATATATTAATGATAATACTATATTTTATAGAGTATGCATATAAGTCTTATTTCATGTTGTAATGTAATATGTATTTATATTATTTATATATTCAAACATCCTGAATACAGCATTTTCAAATATATAAAATTTATACATCACATCTCAAAGTTACCTACGTTGATGATCATTAATGACATTCTCTGCTTCCCTCTATATCTGATTATTCACTTTGCAATTAGTAGGATAAATATTAAGCATGTATCTGTATCTTTATCTGTATCTGTATCTGTATCTGTATCTGTATCCATATCTGTATCTGTATCTGTATCCATATCTGTATCTGTATCTGTATCCATATCTGTATCTGTATCTGTATCCATATCTGTATCTGTATCTGTATCTGTTTAGTACCAATAATTGTTTTTGTAAAAATATCTGTCAAAGATCATTTCATTAGGCAACCCTAAAGATTACCTAACTCCTCCTTGTTATAGCAGGGATACTTTTATAGTACTCTTTACTCTCAAATACTATGGTTCTGTGAAGAAAGCCAACAATGAACCCATAAAACAATGAGTTGCTGTAACTAATTTAGTATTTATTAGAAGACCCCCTTAGATATCATACAGTTCATCTAATTTTACAGATACAGAAATTTAGGACTAAATAAGTGAGTTAAATTGACAAAAGTTTAACAAGTAGCAGTTATGGCAATCTTAGTGACCTGATTGTGGCAATGATGGTGGCACAAATAAAAGTAGTAATAGTAAATATTTAGATATCTTTTTAAAATTTGCAAAGCACTACCCACTAATTGAGGAATGGCTAAACAAGTTATAGTACATGAGTATTATGGAATATCATTGTTCTATAAGAAACCATAAATGGTCATACTCTAGAGAAGCATAGAATGACTACAGAATCTGATGTTGATCCAAGGAAGCAGAGCCAAGAGAACAACATACAAATTAACACCAACACAGTGAGATTACAAGATGACAAACCTTGATGGAAGCAGCTCCTCTCAGCAGTGCAGAGAGCTAGGACAAGTGTATTAGACCAACTATGCTATTCTCATCCAGAGGAAGTAAAACAAAACAAAACAAAAAAAACAGCCCTTGAGAATTTGATGATCACTTAATAAACATTATCTCTTACGTATCTCTTTCTTTTATTCCTAATTCCTCATACCAGACATGACTAATCTTTAAACATGTTAATGAAAAATATGTATGTACAATGCTATCCTGACCATTACTGAGGGGAGGGAGACAAGAAGGGAGGGTGTAAGGACATTTTGTAACTTAAAACATATAATATATATATATATATATATATATATATATATATATATATATAGACACTTATATATGTATATATGTATAAAAAACAATAAATTTTTAAAAATTTTGCAAAGCATTTTAGATGCTTACTCATTTGATCCTCATAACAACTTTTGGAGATAGGTGTTATTATAATCCACAACTAGGTGACTCAGTACAGAAAACCAGCCTTCAGGAATTCTGAATTTCAGATTTGGACACTGACACCTCCTAACTGTTTGACCCTGGGCAAGACACTTATTCTCATTTGTCTGTCTCAGTTTTCTGTTCTATAAAATAAACTGGTGAAGGAAGAGGCAAATCATTCTAGTAGTTTTTCCCAAGAAAACACCAAATGGGGTCTTAAATAGTTGAACATGACTAAAATCATCGAATAGAGTAAATAACAACAACAGATTAAAAAACCTGAGGTACATCAAGGTGACATGCTCAGCTATTAGTATCTGAAATCACATTTGAACTGAAATCTTCCTGATTCAATTCTGTATCTGCTGTGCCTCCTAAACTTATATAATGTTTTTGAACCTAGGTAATTAGGGTTCACATCCAGGGAGTCTTGTTATGCATCACTGCTTCACTTTGTTTTAAATATGCTTTGACCCTTTAGAATCTCACTATTTATAGTTTTCACAATACAGTAGTAACTGTCACGCTATAAGGTTTCAATGCGTGTAGCTAATGCCTTATTAGTTTAAAACATAATCTCCCTCACTAAATTGAATTAGAACTATTAGTGTTTGTTATATCAACTATGCTTGCTAGAGTTATAGCTACCTAAAATGAAAATCTTTCAGGAAATGGATTTGGATACTTTTGTCTTTAGTTCCTTAGAAGGAATGTTGATGATAACTTACTACCTCCTTCAGATCACAACCATTTATTTTCCTATAAGGTCTTACTTCCTATAAACAAGTTTCCCTAAATTTGGCTAAGGTATCTTTGACATATTGCCTTGATCTGCTGTTGGTTAAAGATGAAATTGTACAAAAGATGAATATCAAATTACAATATCTAAAAGAGTTATTTTCCTAAATAGTTGTTATTTGTGCCAGGTATACAAGTGGTTATTACAAGTTATCACTGAAGTGTGATCATTAGACAAATAAATATAAGAAATATTTAAAATTAACTAAGCATAGATATTCCAATGAATATATCATTCAAGTCCCAGGGTGTTCCAGACCGTTTTAGCATGGCCAGTGCCCATTAGAGATTCCATTCCTTGCATTAACATGGTAGGTGAACCAATAACACCTGATATTTAATAAAATTAATATTGTATTTTAACTAATTCCATGCTAAAATCAATAATAAAAATAATAAAAAATTCTGGTCCTTAAATTTAGGTTAGGAAACACTATTGATAGGATCTGAGTGGACTTTCTAGCCAACTGTTCCTACTGAAGCAAGTCAAATCTTGGGTATTCAATAGACATGGGGTGGATTTAACAAACTAGGTGTATTTAGTCCCAGAACTAGATATGACTGTGAAAGAGTAAATCAAAAGGCATTTTCATTTAAATAAAATATCTTAGCTTTCAACTTTAGATAAACAAATTTGGGATCCTTATTTTCCTTTATTCAATAATATACATAATCACTATGCTGAGTAGTTGCAAACAGATCAGATTAGTAAGATTTGAGAAACTAGGAAAATTCTTCCTTTAACCAAGAAAATTGATTCAGATTCTAAGAATGTGGTCTGAGAGTTTCTAGGGGACTGAAGACTCTAAAAATATGTATATTGACTGAGGATTTTTGGGACAGATGAAACAAAATTAGGAAAACCGGCAAGACACTAAGAAAAATTAAAATTTGTAAAGTTGATTCCAGCATTGAGTTCTACTGCATAATGCTGATTATGAAAATCTGTTAGTATTAAACAAAAGGCCTTTTTCTAATAAACTATTTTTTCAGTGAACTGAATTCCACTCATTACTTAAGTCAACTGAATTCACTCAACACTTAAGTCAAATTATCAATTTTGTCAATCATCATTTATTTATCAAGGCGGCATGCATTTCTTGCAGGACTGATTACTAATTTACAAAATAGCTTTATGCTTGGGAAATGATTCTATTAGGTTAGAACTATATAAAATAGTGAATTGAGTAAGTTAGATAAAAAGATTCACAGGAAGAAAGTGTATGGACTATATCTATATATATATATCTATATCTATCTATCTATATATATATATACATATATATATATGTAGAAATAAATATGAAGAACTCAATAAGTACAAAATAAAATACTATATGTTTCACCAATATTCTACTTCTCCCAATCAAGTGAATATCATGAATAGAGTGAAATTCTCAGTTTTAATTGTGCAGTAAAAGGGTTTTTTTTTATTTTCTGAACATCTTCTTTTAAAGTACCTATTTAGAAGTACTTCATTTAAATAGAATATTTTAGATTCCAACTTTAATTAAATAATTTTATACACTTATTTTCCTTTATTCAATAAAATATTGAAATAAATTTCAGAGTGCATTCTAAAAATAAAAAAAAATAAATAGGAATAATATTATCAGAGGATATGTCAATAATTGGAGAGAAGAAGAAAGGAATAATTCTACCCACCCAGTGGCATCCTATGCTAAATACTGCCTAAAAACAGTCACAATCACAAAATATTACTAGAAACAATAGTCACAGTAGTAGTAGTATATGTAGTAGTAGTAGTCATTTGTCATCTCCCTCTACCTATCCTATAACTATAGGAAAGACAAACCATTATTGCAAATTATCTATTTTCATACTCCCTTTTATTACCAACAAAGCTTGATAAAGAAGAGAAAAAATGAAAGCTCCAAATTCTTACTTTAATTTCTCCCCATGATGGTAAAGTTGATCCTTTAAGTTTTGAGAGTGGTAATAGCTTACTTCTTTCTTTTTTTATTAAGTTAGTCAAAAATTGATCTGTTTTTTTCATAAAAATTTTCAATAGTTTTACTTATTCCATAGTTTTATTTATTTAAATTTTATAAATCTCTCCTTTGATTTTAGAAATTATAATTTGGTACTTGATTGGGATTTTTATTTGTTCTTTTTCAGCTTTTTGTTGCATATCAATTTCATAGATCTTTTCTCTATTTGATTTATATAAATATTTAGAGGTTTGAAATTTTCTTCACTACTTTCCTGCTTCCAATAAATTCTGATATGTTGTCTCATTTTTGTCATTGTCTTGCATGAAATTTCTGATTAGTTCTTTGATTTATGTTTTGATCTATTAATTTTTTAATGTTAGGTTATTTTTACTCCAGTTAATTTTTAGGCTATTTCCATGGCCCTTTTTCCTGCATCAGGATCTGAACAGTATGCATTTTATATATTTGTCTTTCCTTTTGATTGTGAGGCTTTGTGCTCTAATACATGGTCAATTTGGGGTACATTAAAAACATTGGTGAGAATAAGGTGCATTCCTTTCTAATCCTATTGACTTTTCTACAGAGGTCTTTCATATCTAATATTTCTAACATTCTATTCTCCTCTTTAACTTTCTTCTTGTTTATTTTGGGGTTAGCTTTATCTAATTCTGAGAGAGGATATCACTTGGTGAATATAAATTTAATAGTAATATTACTTCATTGCCTCTGGTACCTTTTAGGGATATATAGTTTCCTTCCTAATCCTTTTTTGTAGGACCTATTTTTGCTCTTGCTTTCTCTGAAATCAGGATTGCTACACCTGCTTTTTTTTTTTTTACTTCAACTGAAGCATAATATAATTTGTTTCAGGATTTTACCCTTATTATATGTGCACATCTCAGCTTTAAGTGTTTCTTGAAAGCAACATATTGCAGGATTCAGGTTTTGATTCCAATCTGCTATTTACTTCTATTTTGTTGGAGAGGTCACTCCGTTCTCATTCACTGTTATGATTACAAGTTCTGTAATACCCTCCATCCTATCTTTCCTCCTTTTGTTCTTTTCTGTCTCCTTCCATCTATTTTTTTGCATAGTTAATGTATTATCTATTTATTTTTCACCCATATTCACATATATATTTTTATGTTATAAAATATCCTTCCCACCCCCTTCCCCTCAGCAACAGTCAGTTTAGCATTGTACATACATATTTTTTATAAACACGTCTGCATATAATTAGTCATTTTCTTTTTTGTTTGTTTTTTTGTTTTTAGTTTTTTGCAAAACAATGGGGTTAAGTGGCTTGTCCAAGGCCACACAGCTAGGTAATTATTAAGTGTCTGAGACCAGATTTGAACCCAGGTACTCCAGACTCCAGGGTGGGTGCTTTATCCACTGAGCTGGTGCTTTATCCACTGCACCACCTAGCTGCTCCCTGCTGATGGTATTAGATAGATACTACTTATTGGTTTATGGAAAGTTCCATTTATACCTAAACTTTCTAGTGTTTTTAGTAGGAAATGATGCTGAATTTTATCAAAGGCTTGATCCCATCTATTGAGATAATCATGATTTCTTTTGGTTTTGCTATTGATATGTTCAATTATGTAAAGTGTTTTCCTGATATTGAATCATCCCTGACTACCTGGTTTAAATCCTACCTGATCATTGTGTATTATCCTATTAATAACTTGCTGCAGTCACATTGTAAAAATATTAAGATTTTTGCATCAATATTCATTGATGATTGGTCTATAATATTGTTTTCTTTGGTTTTCCTGGTTTAGGTATCAGCACCATGTTGGTGTCATAAAAGAAGTTTGGCAGAACTCATTTTTACCTATTTTTAAAAATAGTTCATGTAAAATAGGAATAAATTGTTTCTTAAATGTTTTGGGGGGAATTCACTTAGACTTGGAGACATTTTCTTGGGGAATTTATTGATGGTTTCTTCAATTTCTTTTTCTGAAATGGGGGTAATTAAGTATTTACTTTACTCTGTTAATCTGGGCAGTTTGTATTTTTGTAAATATTCATCCATTTCACTTAAGTAATTCAATTTATTGGCATACAGTTCAGCAAAGCTTCTTCAAATTCTTTCTTTAATTTCCTCCTTATTGGTGTTTAGTTTCTCTGTTTCATTTTTGATATTGTTGATTTGATTATCTTCTTTCTTTTTTTAATCAGTTTAACCAAATATTTGTCTATTTCATTGACTTTTTCATTAAAAATACTTTTTCATTTTATTTTATGATATCAATATTTTTCTTGCTTTCAATTTTAAGAATTTCTCCCTTGATTTTCAGTATTTGGAATTTGGTAATTAAATTGGATCTTTAATTTTTTCTTGCTTTTTAAAATTATATGACTACATCATTGTCCTCATCTTTCTCTATTTTATTCAAACAGTAATTTAGAGGTATAAAGGTTTTCCTTAAAACTACCTTGATTGCATCCCATAAATTTTGTTATGATGTCTTATAGTCAATTTTGTAATAGGTGCAATGTACGGTTGAGAAATAGGTATATTCTTTTCTATCCTCATTAAGTTTTCTCCAAACATCTATCAAATCTAAGTTTTCTAAGATTTCATTCACCTTCTTAGCTTCCTTCTTGTTTATTTTATGGTTATATTTATCTAGTTCTGAAAGAGGGAGATTGAGGTCTCTCATTATTGAAGCTTTTCTGCCTATGTTTTCTTGTAATTCACTCAGCTATTGTTTGAGGAATTTGGTGTTTAATAATGATATAGCTTTAGTAACAATGGTGCCTTTTAAGAAGATGTATTTTCCTTCTTTATCCCCTTTAAGGAGATCAATTTTTGCTTTTATTTTATCTGAGATCAGGATTACTATCCCTGTTTTTTTTTCAGATGAGGCATCATATATTTTCCCCCAACCTTTTACCTTTACCCTGCTTGTATCTCTCTGCTTCAATTGTGTTTGTTCTAACCAACACCTTTTAGGATTCTGTTTTTTAATTTGTTCTGCTATCTGCTTCTGTTTTATGGACAGTTCATCCCATTCTCATTTACAGTTGAGATTACTGAATCTCTATTTCTCTCTGAGCTATCTTATACCATTAATATTTTTCTCTTTCCTTTTCTCTTAATCCTTCTCACCAAAATTTTACTACCTTTCCCCTTTGACTTTTCTTTTAAAAATTTATATTTCAGTTTATTTTCACTTATACATTCACTTTCCCCTTTAGCAATTCCTTCTTCTCTTATGTTTCCCTTTCTCTGTTGTCCCTCTTTTCTGAAGAGTAGGGTAGATTTTTTTTTAAATCCAAGTGGGAATGTATCTTATTCCTTTTTGGGCTAAATATATCGAATAGAATTTACTGAGTTTACATTCTCCCTTATTTCCCTCCCAAATTATAAATCCTTGTGCCTCTTCCCCTATTGCTATTTATCACTCTAGTGCTATTAATTAGATATCATCATTCACAGTTTGATTATTTTATCATTTGATAAGCTCATATTGCTATCAAGGTATCATCATAGAATGATTGCTTGATTGCTTGATAAGCAGCATTGTCTCAAATTGCATCAAATTATAATTATCATCTTTTTTGCCTCATCCCCTTTTCAAGTACCCTCTAAGTACATGTAGTCCTTCTCATGACCCAGAGTGTCATCCAAAGTCATATCATTTCTTAAATTATTTGTGCCCCTCACCCAGTCCTATTTTCTCTCACACTTCACCCCATCTCCTCATCCAGGGTTCTTAGCCACTTGTTAACTGAAGAAGGGATTTAGTCAATCCCTGATATAATTAACTACAAATTTCTTAAAGGGCTTTAAGCCCTGGGAGGCTTTGGATGTCTCACCTGATAACTTTATGAATGATTTTAAGTAATGGGAGACACTGACTCAGGACCACCCAGTTTATGATGATTAAAAATCTAAAATACTGGGATGCTTGGAAGATCTCACCTGAGAACTTTACATATGATTCTAAGTTATGGAGAAACTAACTCAGTACTATGTAGACTGTGGTACTCTCATTAGTCAAAGTACTAAGATTTCATCAGCACAGCTGAATTAAAGAAGATCAAAGGATAATGGACACTTAAAATTAAATTTAACACAGCTGGTTTTCTTGAGGGCTTTTTTGTCTCAAACATATTGATGTCATCTTGGAACTATTCAATGGAAAGACAAGGACCCATAATACCCATATCCTTTAAGTCAATTCTCTTCGATTATATTCAAGTCTTTAGTTTGCCTAAGTGTTGAAAAAGGGAGATGGGCATAGCCAAGATGGTGGCAAGAGAAGAGCTTTACCTAGGAGTTCTCTCCAAAATATTTCAAAAACCTTAAAATTATGATTCTAACTAAATTTTTGAGAGACAGAACCACTAGAGGCACCACCAGTAAGGCAAATATCTAGTCCAGTGTAACCAGGAAGATCATGTGAAGACTCTGTTCCATGTGGATTCACACAATAGCATGCTAGAACAAAGGAGCTCCAGCCTTCCAGCAACAGCTCATGGGGCTCCTGTTCTCTGGAAGCACCTGCCAACTCAAAGAACCCCAAGTACAATGTGGAAGATCAGCAGGGAAACCTATGCTAGAGCAAGTGCAGAGCACGGAGCCCCCAGTATGGACCACTGTGCAGCCCAGATTCTAGGAAATGGAAGCAGGCCCACAGAGCCACCCAGAAAGAAGCCACCCCACAGAAAGTAAGGAAGTGGGGGAAACTGTTAAGGTCACTCCTTTGTCCCTGGGACAATATTTTGGGCCTTTAGCCCTATTCAGACCTTGGTCACAGTCTGGGCCCCTATATTGTCATAGAGCAGTCCCAGGGCAGTGGGGTGTGCTTGTGGTCACCCACAGACCAAGGCACAGACCAGGATAGCAGGCAGAGCCTCTCATGAGGTCTTGAAGCCACTGAGTTCCTTGCAGGGGTATCCCAATTATACTCCAAAGCTCAAGAAGCACCCCAAAACCAAGGCATAGGTCAGGGAACTGAGTAAAGAGGAAAAAAAAGGAACCTGACCACAGAAAATTTCTTTGCTCACATGGAGGATCAAAACACAAACTCAGAAGATGAAAAAGTCCAAGTTTCTGCATCTAAAGACTGCAAGAAATATAGAAGTTGGGCTATGTTTATGATAGAGCTCCAAAAATAGTTTGAAAAGCAAGTAAGGGAGGTAGAGGAAAAACTGGGAAGAGAAATGAGATGCAGGAAAAACATGAAAACCAAGTCAAGGAGAACCAAAAAAAAATGCTGAAGAAAACAACAGGTTAAAAATGCATTTAGGTGAAATGAATAAAAGAATCCAGAAAGTTAATGAGGAGAAGAATGCCTTAAAAAGTAGGAATGGGGGTGGCTAGGTGGCCTAGTGGATAAAGCACCAGACTTGGAGTCAGGAGTACCTGGGTTCAAATCTGGTCTCAGACACTTAATAATTACCTAGCTGTGTGGCCTTGGGCAAGCCACTTAACCCCATTTGCCTTGCAAAAAACAAAAAGTAGGAATGGCCAGATGGATAGGAGACAAGAAAGTTCTCTGAAGAAAACAAATCCTTCAAATATAGAATGGAGCTAAATGAAGGAGAGATTTAATGATAATAAACTGTGTGTATTCCTAATTGGGAAAATGATAATGATAATACACATATGAAACTCATATGAACCTCATATGAGCATATGTAGACAAAACACAGCATAGAGCTGAATTTGAAGGCATAATATAGATATAGGGGACAGAGTCAAGATGGCGACAGAAGAAGAGCCTGTCCTAGGTGTTCTCTCCATAATATTTCAAAATTCATAAAATTATGACTCTAACTAAATTTTCAAGTGACAGAACTCACAGAGCGATCCAGTGAGGCAATTCTTCAGACAAAAGTAACCTGAAAAACAGTGGAAAGGCTCCACTCCACAGGGTTAGAAAAGCAGCCTGCCAAAGTGAAAGAACATCAGCCTTCCAGGGGAAGAAGCCCCAGGGTGCCTGGGAGCCGAAGGTAAGGGTTGCAGGGGCAGTTTCCTGACCACTGCAGGGAGCATTGGGCACAACTTGGAAGATAAGTGCAAGGACTTCTGCCAAAGAGAGCTTGTAAAACCCAGCCCTCAGGGCACACACTGATTAGCAGTGGCCATGGCAGCCCAGATTTAGGAAACAGAAGCAGGCAGAGTCAGTATGCAGGAGCTCCAAAGCAAATGAGTCTTGAGTGCTCAGCCTACCATAGATAAGGGAGTGGAGAGAGAGAGAGAGACTTCCAAGATCTGTCCTCTATACCTGGAACAAAACTCTGGTGCTGTGATCACATTCAGATCCTGATCGCAGTCTCGGCCTCCCACAGAACAGCACCCCCCCACCTCAGCCCTGTGGCAGAGGGGTCCGCTTGTGATCATTCACAGACCAGGAGGGAAAACAGAGCTTCAAACACTGAGATCCTTGTCGGTGTGATGTTCCAGTAATACTTAAAATCTCAGGAAGCACCCCAAAACCAGACACAGCCTGGGTAAATGAGTAAACAGAGAACAAAAAAAAGGAATAGCATTAAAAAATACATTGTCTATGATCCCAAGAAGGATCAAAAAGCTCAATCTGAAGATGAGAAAGTACAAGCTTCTGCATCTAAAGACTCCAAGGAAAACAGAAATTGTACTCAGGATATTATAGACTTCAAGAAATGATTTTGAAAATCAAGTAAAGGAAATAGAAGAAAAATTGGGAAAAGAAATGAGAGAGATGCAAGAAAAAACATGAAAAAGAAGTCAGCAGCTTTAGTCAAGGAGATACAAAAAAAGCTGAATAAAATAACATGTTAAAAACCAGCATAAGTCAAATGGATAAGAGTTCAAAAAGTTCTTGAGGTGAAGAATGCTATAAAAAACAAAATTGGCTAGATGGAAAAAAAAAGGTGAGAAAGCTCTCTGAGGAAAATAAATCCTTTATAAGAAGTCAAGACATAATATTTCACCACTAAAAGAATGAAAAATTAGAAGAAAATGTGAAATGTCACAGTGAAAAACAACTGATCTGGAAATCAGATTCAGAAAATAAAAATTAAAAATTATTGGGTTACCTGAAAGTCGTGATCAGGAAAAGAGCCTTGACCTCATTTTTAAACTATTGCCACAGGAAAAATGCACCTATATACTAGAAGCAGAGGTCAAAATAGAAATTGAGAAAATCTACCCATCTCCCCCAGAAAGAGATCCCCCAAAAAACTTCCAGGAATATTATAAAGTTCCAGATCTCCAAAGTCAAAGAGAAAATGTTACAAGCATCCAGAATGACACAATTAAAATATCATGGACATGTAGTCAGGGTCACACAGGACTTAGCAGCATCTACATTAAGGGCTCATAGGGCTTGGAATATAATATTCTGGATGACAAAAGAGCTCGGAATGCATCTGGCAATCAACTAGTCAGCAAAACTGAAAATCCTCTTCCAGGGGAAAAGATGGACATTCAATGAACCAGGGTCATTTCAATTGTTCCTGTTGAAACAACCAGAGCTGAACAGAAAGTTTGACCTTAAAATTTATGTCTCAGGTGAAGCATAGAGAGCGGAAAAGAAGGGTAAAATATGAGGGACTTAATGATGATGAACTGCATGAATTCTTGCATAGAAAAATGATGCTAATAATACTCACATGAAACTTCTCTTTTAATAGAGCAAATAGAAGGAGCTTTTATAGATGAATCACAGGAGAGAGCTGAATATGGAGATGTAATATATTGTAAAAATGGAATCTATGGCTAAAAGGGAAAAGTAATGGGAGTGAGAGAAAGGAGAGGTGGAATAAGCTGAGATATTCTATATAATATTTTTTATTATTGCAATGAGTTATTGTAATGATATGGAAGGGTGGAAGGTGAGGGGGAATGAGGGAAACTTCATTCTTATCAGAATTGACTCAGAGAGGAAACAGCATATATATACTCATTGTAGTATAGTCATCTAGATTAAAAAGGAGATAAGGGGGACAGGGGAAAGAAGGGGATGTGAGTGATTGAGGAGAGGGTGGACCATGGGGGAGAGTGGTGAGATATAACACATTATCTTTTTTTTACTTCTTGCAAGGGACTGGGATTGGATGGCCTGTCCAGGACCACAGGGCTGGGTGGTTGCTGGGTCTTGGGGGTGGGATATAGGCTTGGGTCCTCCTGGCAATAAGGCCAATGCTCTGTCTACTGTGCTACTTGGCTTTCCCACAGTACATTTTTGAAGAGGCACAGAGTGAAAGGAGAGAAAAAAATATAATAAATGGGTGTGAGAAGGAATGGATGAAAGGAATTACATTCAGTAACAATGAAAAATATGGAAGTAATTTCTCTGATGGCCTTATGATAAAGAACGTGTTCCACCCCAGAGACAAAAACTGATGTTATCAGAACACAGTCTGAAGCACAATTGTTTTCTCTTTCTTTCACTTTATTTCTCATGAGTTTTTTTATTTTTGTTGAGGCAGAGGGGATTATGCTTACTCTTACAACAAGAATATTTTAGTAATAAGAAAATAAATAAAAAAATTAAAAAGTAAGCTGACCTTAGGTAGGAGGCATTTCATTTCTTAGATTAAGTTTTCTTATCTCAGGATTATTACTATAAACCATAGATTTTGAGCTACAGAACTTACTCAAGTAATGCCTTAGCCCCAATCTTTATTATGGATATTAGTGCTATTGTTGAAATGGGACCTGGTAGATCAGTGGCTATAGAGCACCATACTTTAAGTCAGAATGATTGAAGTTTAAATCTAATCTCAAATTAGCTGTAGTTATGTGATTGTGGGGAAGTCACTTAACTTCTGTCTCTTCAGTTTTATTATTTGGAAAATGGGAATGATAATAGTATCTACCTTACATAGTCATTAAAAGAATTAAATGTGATAATAGCTGTAAAGTCCCTCAATCAAACAAGTACTATATAAATGTTAACTGTAATAGCTGTTGTTATCTTGGGTAGATAAACTGAATATTGATCATTTCTGTATCTCAGTCTTCTTATTTATTAAAATGAGGATGTTACTTTGAATTTTTAAAACAAAAATTACAGGAGTGATATCTTTCCTTTTTGAATTCTACACAATTTTTTATTTTGTTTTATTTTTTTTGTGTATCTGCAAGGCAATGAGGTTAGGTGACTTGCCCAAGTCACACAGCTAATAATTATTAAGTGTCTAAGGCTGGATTTGAACTCAGGTCCTCCTCACTCCAAGGCCAGTGTTCTATTCACTGCTCCTCCTAGCCACGCCAGAATTATATACAATTTGATGATCTTGACCAACATTTCGTTTGTTTTTTTTTTTCTTCTCTTATTCATTTGACAAATCTTGAGTTGTGTATTTGACAATTGAATTGTATGTTCAGTTCTGGTTTTCATGTCAGTAAATTATGAAAGTGTTCTATTTCATTGAGCATCCATCTTTTTTTGCCTAACAGTATATGCTGAATTTTGAAGAGTAGTTGGTTACAATTCTGGTTGTAATTCCAGGTCCTTTGTTCTTAGATATATGGTATTCCAGGTCTTTTTGACTAATGAGGCTAATAGGTCCTGTGTTAGTTCGATTGTGTTCCCTTTGTATTTGAATTGCTTTCTTTTTGCTATTTGCAGTATTCTTTTCTTTATTTGAAGGTTCTGATATTTGCCTAAATCAGCCTTTGAATTTTTAATCTGGGGGGGGTCTCTTTTTTGAGGGGTTCGGTGCATTATTTCAATGATTATACTTTTTTCTTGTTCTAGCAGATTTGTACAATTTTCCCTCATAGTTTCCTGCAAGATATTTTCCAGGTCCTTTTTTTAATCTAGGTTTTCTGGTAGTCTGATGATTCATAGGTTGTCTCTCATGGATCTATTTTTCCAGGAAATTTGTTTTCCCTCAAAGATAATTTTATTTTCTTGAATTTTTTCTACCCTTTTGCTTTGTTTGATGGAATCTTGTAGTCTCATAGACTCATTGGTTTCTGTTTGTTGAATTCTAATTTTGGGGGTTTTACTGTCTTCAATTACCATTTGTATTTCCTTTTTAAAGGTGTTGAATTCTCTGGTCCATTTTTTATAATATTTTTGCATGACTCTCATTTTTTCCATTTTTCTTCTTCCTCCCTTTTTTGGTTTTTAAATCATTTTTTAAGCTCTTTGATGAGCTTTTGTATTTCAGTTAAATTTGTAGAGTGTTTTGATACTTCCCCTGTGAATGTTTTTTCACTAGTTTCTTCTTCTGACATGAAATTGCTATCATCTTTGTCTGTCAAGTAGTATTCTATGATGAGGGGTCCTATAGCTTGTTTACTCATATTAATCATATTCATTTTAGTTTTTCTCCTGGGATATAAAGAGTATAGATCCAAGCTCTTTTTTGTTACTAGGGCTGGACTCTGATCCCTGGCTTATCATTGGTCAAAATGTTGCATATGCCATCTAGCCCTTGCCTTTGTAGAGGGTTGTGTTATTCTGTATGTACAGATTCTGACTTATCAGTGGTTTTTTTCCTGAGACAATATTGTATTTTGTCCCAGTGTTCCCAGGCTTTAGACATTTATTTGGTGTTGGGATCCTCCCTGCTGACTTTCTCACTAGCTGCTGGGATCTCTGCTGTTGTCAAGCTCTTGGGACTTGGCATGCTCTGTGCCTAAAAGCCTCCTCTCCTGCCATGGGCTTTACTTTCCTTTTTTCCTCCTGAGAGATAGAGATTCATTGAAGATCCACCATGATATCTACAGCTGAAAACTTCTTTGAATATTCTCTTTTTTTTCTTGTTGTAATCTGTAGTTTGAGTGTCAGAATAGAGACTTCATTCATCTTTGGTCAGGTTAAAGCTCCAGGAACAAGTTAACTTCGTGCCACCATCTTGGTTCCACGCAGGAAGTGCTTCCATCCTATCCTTTCTCTCCAGTGTTTTGGTTCCTGCTCTCTTTCAGGAGACACCTGCCTCATTCAGTCTGCCCTCCATTCTGTCAGATCCTCCTTCCCTTTTCTTTACTTTTCCTCCTCCTCCTAATTCCCTGAAGTTTAAGAAAAATTTCTAAACCTATTTATATTATTTCCTCTTTAAGTCAAATCTGAAGAGAATAAGATTCAAGCAATTATTATCACTCCTTCCCTTCCCTCTACACTATTAAGTCCTTCCTCCTCTTCATGTGAAATAATGCATCTTTTTCAACTTCCCCCTTTCTTCTTGTGTAATTACAATCCATATAATCATTTTTCTTCATGCCTTAATTATTTTATATCATTTCATGAAAATCAATTTAAGCCCAAATAATCCTACTAATAGAGATATAATTCTCAAGAGTTAAAAGTATCTTTTTCCCATTAGGGATATAAATAGTTTAGTCTTACTGAATTCCAATTTTTTTTCTCCTTGTTTACCTTTTTCACACATCTCTTGAATTTTGTAATACAAAATCAAATTGGATGTTCCATTCTGGTCTTTTCCTCAGAAAAGTTGGAAAGTCTCCTAATTCATAAAAGGTCCATCATTTTCCCAAAAAGTGCATACTTAGTTTTCGATGGTAGTTGATTCTTGGTTGTAAGTAAAACTCTGTTGCCAGCCAGAATATCATATTCCAGACTATCAGATATTTTGTTGTTGAACCTTCCAAGTACTGTGTAATCCTGAACAGTGGCTCATTGATATTGGAATTGTTTCCATCTTCTTTGCTATAATATTTTCTCTATGACTTGATAATTCTGGAATTTGGTTTCAATATTTCTTTGAATTTTCATTTACAGATCCAGTTCAGGTAGTGATCAGTCTCCTCTTTCAATAACTATTTTACCCTTTGGTTATAGGACACCAGAACTGTTTTAACTTAATTTCTTAAAAGATATTACTGAGGCTATTTTTTCTGATATTATCTTTTAGGTGTATTTTCAAGGTTCTTTTTTCTGATAATAGCTTTTAGGTAGTTTTGTAATACTGAAATGATCTCTCCTGGATCCATTTCACTAGATCACTGGATTTGCAATGAGGTATTTTTAAATTCTTTCATTTTTCATTATTTTTCTTATTTTGCTTAGTTGATTCTTGATGTCTTATGAGATAATTAGCTTCCACTTGCACGAAGGTAATTTTTAAGGAATTATTTTCTTCATTTAGCTTTTGTATCTCCTTTTGCATTTATTTGACCAATTTTATTTTTAAAGAAGCTGTTTCCTTTTTCACTTGAACAATTGTATTTTTGAAGCAGCTGTCTGCTGTATCCATCTGCCCAATTGTATTTATATTTATTTATTTATTTATAAAACTAAATGAAATAAAATTTTGAACAATTACATCATTCTCCTTCTCTCCTTTCCTTCTCCCTGACTGTGACCAATGTAGTATAGGTTATACATGTATTAACGAATAACAATATTTCAATTTGAACCATGTTATGAAAGAAGAATCATAACAAAAAGAAAAAGCATAAAGGACAAAACATAAAAATTGGAAAATTGAAAATAATAAGCCTTGGTTTGTATTTAGATTCTATAGAATCCTTCTCTGGAAATAGATGGTATTTTCCATCACAAATTCTTTAGAATTGTCTTCGATTATACTATTGCTAAGATGAGCAAGTCCATCATAGTGTATTATCACATAATGCTGTTCTTAATATGATGTTCTTTGGGTTCTGCTCATTTCCATTAGCATCATTTCATTCAGGTTTTCTATGCTTTTTTTAAGGTCTGCTTCCCATGCTTTCTTAGAGAACAGTATTAATCCATCACATTCATATACCACAGTTTGTTCAGCCATCATCAAATTGATGGGAATCATATCAATTTCCAATTTTTTACCAATAAAAAAGAACTAAAAATATTATTGTAGGTATGGAAATTTTACCTTTCCTTTGTATTTCTATGATATATAGATTTAATATTGATTTTTCTGGTTCAAAGGTATACACAATATTAGTGTCTTTTTGCTGCAGTTCCAATTTGTTCTCCCGAGGTTGGATTACTTCACAATTGCATCCATAGCACATTATTGTCCAAGTTTTCCTACATCCCATCTAACATCATTTTCTTTTTTTTATCATATTACCTAATCTGTTAGCTCTGAAGTGGAAATTCAAAATTGTTTTTATTTGCATTTCCCAAATAATTAATTATTTAGAGCATGTTTTTATATGGCTACAGAAACCTTTAATCTGTTTATCTGAGAACTACCTGTTATATACCTTGACCATTTATCAATCAGGGAATGACTTATACTCTTATAAATTTGATGTAGTGCTCTATATATTATCATAATCTCTAATCATAAAAATTGCTTTCCAACTTACATCATTTTTTTTATTTTATACCTTTTTTCTTATTTTCATTGGTTTTATTTGTATAAAATATTTTAATTAAATCAAAATAATTCAGTTTGTGTTTTTTAATGTTCTTTTTCTCTTGTTTGATAATAAACTCCTCCCCTTTCCAAATATAAGATTAAACCATTAATTGCTCTCCAAATTGGCTTATGGTATTACCTTTTATGTCTAAATTCTATACACATTTTAATTTTATCTTGGTTTAGACTGTAAGATATTGGTCTACACCTATTTTCGACCATAGTATTTTCTTCTTTTCCCAGCAGCTTTTGTTAAATAATGTGTTCTTCTCCCAGAATCTGGAGTTTATAGCTTTGTAAAATAGTAGATTACTATATTTCTTTTGTACCTAATCTATTTCATAGATCTACCACTCAGTTTCTTATCTAGTACCAAACAATTTGATTACTGCTGCATCATATTATAGTTTTAAATCTTCTATGGCTCGACCAACTTCCTTTGCCATTTTTCATTTATTCCCTTGACATTCTTGATCTTTTGTTGCTACAGCTTAATTTTGTCATAATTTTTTTTCTAACTCAATAAAGTAATTTTGGTATTTTAATTGGTGGCATTGATTAAATAATTTAATTTAGTTAGAATAGCCATTTTTATTGTATTCATTGTCCTATCCATGAACAATTTACATTTATTCGCTTTTTAGAGCTGATTTAATTTCTATGAAATGTATTTTGTAACTGTTTTCATTTAGTTTCTGAGTTTGTCTTGGCAGGAAGACTCATTTATTTCATATTGTCTACAGTTATTTTAAATGGAACTTCTCCTTCTATCTCTTATTACTTGGCATTGTTCTTAATATATAGAAATTCTGCTGACTTCAATGGGTCTATTTTAAATCCTCCAAATTTCCTTAAGCAGCAAATTGTTTTCAGTTGATGTTTTTAACTGATTTTCTAGGATTCTCCAAGTATACCATCATATCATCTAAAAATAGTGAGTATATTTCTTCTGCATTTCCAATTTGAAATCCTTCAATATCCTTTCATTTTCTTACTGTTAAAACTAATGTTTACAGTATAATATTAATTAATAATGGTGATAACAAGCATTCTTGTTTCATTCCTACTCTTACTGGAAATGTTTCTAGCTTATCCCCATTACATATAATACTGCTTTTGCTTTTAGGTAAGTACTGATTATTCTTTTAAGGAAAACTCCATTTATTCTTCTGTTCATTAGTGTTTTTAATAGCAATGAGTGATAATATTTTTAAAAACTTTTTCAGCCACTATTAAAATCAGATTATACTTTTTAATTAATTATTTAATTATTTTTCTTGCTACAATGATTTTGTTGTTAAACTAAACATAATCCCCCTTCACCCCACAAATATAAAAATCTAAAGAAAAAGTAGGGGTTAGGAAGTGTGACTCAGTCTATATTCAGTTACAATAAGTTCTGTCTTTGGAATGGTTGGTATTTTTTATCCTTAGTCCATGGTTCAATTTTTTCCAAATAGTTGCTATTTCTAGCTATATTTCCCTCCATCCTATTCCTCTCCATCTTCATTTATCCTGTTATCTCTTTCCTTTTAGTCTTAATGTCTTCAAAATATATTGTATCTGAATATGGTCTCCTGTGATTTTTCCTTTCTTCTCACCTAAACTCCACTCCCCTAAAATATTTTTCCACTCCATTTTTTCCTTTACAGTAAGATGAACTTCTATAAGCTATTCAGAGTGCATATTATTTCCTCTCTGAGGCACTTCTGATGAGAATAAACACTCACTCATTCCCCCTCACCTTCCTCCCTTCTACCCCATTCATTACAAAAACTTTTTCTTTATTCATTTACTTGAAATATTTTAGTCCATTCTACCTCTCCTTCCCTTTCTCCTCAGTATGTTATTTCTTGTCCACTAACTCTATCTTTATGATATGTTATACATTTGTATTCAGCTCCCTCATGTGTCTTGTCTGTATTTACTCCTTCTAACTATCCTAATAAATGAGAAAGTTCATATGAGATCACTATCATCTTCCCATGCAGGAACACAAGATGTTCAGAATCATTATAATTTATGCTTCCTGTCCATTATGCTCCAACTGAGTACTGTACTTGAAGACCAAACTTTCTGCTTAGCTCTGGTTATTTCAACAGGACAGTTTGAAAGTTTCCTATTACATTAAATTCCTTCTCATTGGTGGTGAGTTCACCTTTTTCATTAATGATACAAGTAATTTGTTTTTCTTCCTTCTTTTTAAATATCAAATTGACCAGAGGTTTGTCAATTTTATTATTTTTTTCATAAAAAACCAACTCTTGGTTATATTTATTAATTTATTTTTTTTTGCTTTCATTGAATGCCATTTTGGTATGTTGGTTCATTATTGTCATTATATAGGATAAAATAATTAGTTATTTCCACCAATGAGGTAAAAGTAATAATTCAGAATTATTTTGCCCAATTCTATGCCAATAAATTTGACAATCTAAGTGAAATGGATGAATATTTACAAAAACATAAGTCGACCAACTTAAATGAAGAGATTAAATACCTAAACAACCATATCTCAGAAAAAGAAATTCAACAAACTATCATTTAACTCCCTAAGAAAAACATCTGCAGTGCCTGATGGATTCACAAGTGAATTCGACCAAATATTTAAGGAACAATTGGTTCCAATTCTATATAAACTCTTTGCAAAAATAGGGAAAGATGGAACTCTGCCTCTTTCTATGACATCAATATCATACTGATACCTAAACCAGGAAGAGTTAAAACAGAGGAGGAACTTTATAGACCAGTCTCCCTGAAAAATATAGATGCAAAAATCTTAAACAAAAGCATAACAAAATGATTACAAATTATCACTAGGATAATACATTTTGACCAAGTAGGATTCATCCCAAGAATTCAGGGTTGGTTCAACTTTAGGAAAACTGTTAGTATAATTAATTATATGAATAAAAACCTGTCAGAAGTTACATGATTATATCAATAGATGCTGAAAAAGTTTTTGACAAAATACAACACCTCTTCCTACTAAAAACACTATAGAATTTAGGAATCAATTGACTGTTCCTTAGAATAATAAGTAGTTTCTATCTGAAACCATCAACAAACATTATATTCAATGGGGAGAGGCTAGAGGCATTCCCAATAAGATCAGGGGTGAAAGAAGGATGCCCATTATCACTACTATTCAATATCATTTTAGAAATGTTAGCTGTAGCAATTAGAGAAGTAAAAGAAATGGAAGGAATTAGAATTGGGAAGGAAGAGAAAAAAACTCTCACTCTTTGCAGATAACATGATGGTCTACCTAGAGAAACCCAAGAAATCATCCAAAAAACTACTGGAAACAATTGGCAATTTTAGCAAATTTGCAGTATACAAAATAAGTCCTCATAAATCCTCAACTTTTCTATTTATGAGTAGCAAGATATAGCAGGAAAAGCTAGAAAGAGAAATTCCCTTCAAAGTAATCTCAGATAATATAAAATACCTGAGAGTCTATTTGCCAAGACAGAATAGGAAACTTTTTGAAAACAAGTACGAAACACTCCTAACACAAATTAAATCAGATTTAAATAACTGGGAAAACATCAACTACTCATCAATAGGTTGAGCTAATATTATAAAAATGACAATTCTACTAAAACTAAACTAACTTATTAGGCAAAATTCAAAAAAAAATTACTTTAATGATTAGAAAAAAATTGTAAGTAAATTCATATGGAGAAATAAAAAGTCAAGAAGTTGCAGGGATTTAATGAAAAAAGTGCAAAAAGAAAGGGGCTTTTCCCTACCTAATCTATAATTATATTATAAAACATCAGTCATCAAAAATGTTTGGTATTGGCTAAGAAATATAGTGGTGGAACAGTGAAATAGACTAGGTGTAATAGCAGGGAACAATTATAGTAATCTGTTGTTTGATAAATCCAAAGAGTCCAGCTAATGGGATAAAAACTTTCTCTTCAATAAAAACTGCTGGGAAAATTGGAATTTAGTATGGAAGAAACTTAGATTAGACCAACACCTCACACACTATACCAAGATAAGATACAAATGGATACAGGAGTTAGAAATAACAAATAATATTATAAGCAAACTAGAAGATGAAGGACCAGTTTACCTGTCAGGTCTATGGTATGGAAAGAGAGGCAATTTATGATTAAGGAAGAGTTGGAGAACATCACTAAAAACAAACTACATGATTTCGATTACATTTAATTAAAAAGCTTTTGCACAGACAAAATCACTGTAACCAAGATCAAATGAAATGTAGCAAACTGGGAAACAATCTTTACAACTAATTCTTCTGACAAAGGACTCATTTCTAAAGTATAAAGAGAACTGAGTCAAATTTAAACCAAAAAAAAAAAGTCCCCTATTGACAAATGGTCAAAGAATATGCAAAGGAAATTTACAGATGATTAGATCAAAATGATCCATACTCATATGAAAAATTGCTCTAAATCATTACTTACTAGATAAATGCAAATTAAAGCTTCTCTGAGTTATCACCTCACACCTCTCAGACTGTTCAATATAACCAGAAAGGATAATGATCATTGTTAGAAAGGTTCTGGCAAATCTGGAACACTCTTTTATTATTGGTGGAGCTCTATGAACTCATCCAACCTATGTCCGAAGTGAAACAAAAATATGCCCTTTGATCCAGTAATACCACTACTGCGTCTGTACCCTGAAGAGATGATGAAAAAGTCTAAAAACATCACTTGAACAAAAATATTCATAGCAGCCCTTTTTATGGTGGCAAAGAATTGGAAATCAAGTAAATGTCCTTCAATTAGGGAATGGCTTAGCAAACTGTGGCATATGTATATCATGGAACACTATTTTTTCTATTAGAAACAAGAATGGATGGGAATTCAGGGAAGCCTGAATGGAGGATTTGCATGAACTGATGCTGAGTGAGATGAGCAGAACCAGCAAAACACTGTATACCCTAACAGCAACTTGGGGGTGATGATCAAACCTGATGGACTAGCTCATTCCATCAGTGCAACAATCTGGGACAATTTGGTTCTGTCTGCAATGGAGAATACTATCTGTATCCAGAGAAAGAACTGTGGAGTTTGAACAAAGAACAAGGACTCTTAACTTTAATTTAGAAAAAAAAAACTGGTATCTTATTGTCTGATCATGCTATCTCTTATATTTTATGTTTCTTCCTTAAGGATATGATTTCTCTCTCATCACATTCAATTTGGATCAATGCATACCATGGAAACAATGTAAAGACTCTCATACTGCCTTCTGTGGGGGGTGGAATTAGGGAAGCAAGATTGGGGAACAACTGTAAAACTCAAAATAAATTAAATAGATTAAATTCAATATTAATGCAATCTTAAAAAAAAGAAAGCTCCCTATTTAGAATGTCCATCTTTTTCCCTGCAAAATGGATATTCGGTTTTTGTGGGTAATCCATGCTCTTTTGCCTTCCAGATTATCATATTTTAAGCCCTACAACCCCTTAATGTAGATGCTGCTAAATCCCATGAAATTCTGACTGAAGCTTCATGATATTTGAATCACTTCTTTCTGTCTGCTTGTAATATTGTCACCTTCACTTGGGAGTTCTGGAATTCAGGCATAATATTCTTGGGTATTTTGATTTTCTGATCTCTTTCAGGAGGTAATTGGTGGACTCCCTCAATTTTTATTTTACCTTCTTCTTCTTCTTCTTCTTCTTCTTCTTCTTCTTCTTCTTCTTCTTCTTAATCTTCTTCTTCTAGGATATCAGGACAATTTTCCTGGAGGATTTTGTGAAAAATGAAGTCTAGGATCTTTTCCTGATTATGACTTTCAGGTTGCCCAACAATTTTAAAATTATCTATTCTGGAGCTATTTTCAGGTGTGTTGTTTTTCTAATGAGATATTTTACATTTTTCTTCTAGGATTTCATCATTTTAGTTTTGTTTTATTGTTTCTGGATTTATCACAAAGCCAACAACTCCCTTAGCTCTGCTCTATATTTGAAGGAATTATTTTCTTGAGAGAGCTTTTTTATCTCCTTTTTGATCTGGCCAGTTCTGCCTTTTCTGATATTCTTCTCCTCATTGTCCTGCAAGGACTATGTTTTTTTTTTTCTATTCGACTTGAACTGCTTTATAAGCTGTTGTTTTCATTAGTAGTTTTTACAACTCTTTCACCAAGCTGCTCTTTTCTTCTGTTTTTTTTGCTCATTTCTCCAGCCTAAGATCTTATTTAAACTCTTTGTTAAGATGGCATTCTGCTTGTAAGTTGGAAGATACACTTTCACAAACTTTTGAGAGTTTTTGCAGCTGTGTTTAGGGATATCATGCCCAACCACCACCACTTCAATTACTCCAGTGTCTTATTGATGCTCCAATTGTTCTCCTGAACTGTGCTCTGTTCTGTGGATGACCACAAGCACTACCCTTTTCCATGAAACTGTGAGGAGGGTCCCTGCTTTGCTACGGAATTATGGGACCTTATACTAAGATCTGAGTATGAGTAAAGCAACAAAAGTCTTCCCCTAGGGGTAGTAGAGAGACTTCAACAGTCTCCCCTAACCCCCATGGTCTGCTAGATGAGCACTCTATTTCCAATTCATGGGACTGGGAATCTATTAAGACCTGTGCTGGCCTTGGCTTTGCACTCACTCTGATTCTAATTTCTGATTGACTTTGCAAGTTGACTTGGCAATTCCTGGTTCCATGGACCCAAGCACTCCCAGAGACCGGTGGCCCTCTGGCAGTTCCTCAATGAATGGAGATGTTTGTTTGAGGGCACAGCCGAGGTTGTGCTGTGGCGCTTTTCATCCCTAGTGGAACAGACCCTTCTCACAGTTCTTCCAAGTTCTCTTGCATTGAAAAATTGCTTTTTTCAGTCTTTCTGTATGTTCTGCCACTTTAGAATTTGGTTGGATTCATAATTTAAAGGAATGTAGGGTGGTCTAGAGGTGAACTGATGGATTTTCCTGCCTTCATTCTGCCCTCTTGGCTCTGCCTCAATGATCATATAATTTCTATTAGTTTAATTGAAATAAGTACTTCATTTTAAGGAATATGCATGACATCAATACATGACAACAAAGAAGGTGATTCCATGCCAATCACATGAATTAGATTTGAGTGAACGGGGAGGGCTATACTAAGTCACCAGCCTCACTTTCTCCTCCAGAGCCATCTGGGTCCAGTAGTCAGATATGGATCAGGACAACTGGAGATGGCCTTGGATGAGAGGCAGAGTTAAGTGACTTTCACAAGATCACAGTTTGTAGAGTCAAGTATCTGAAGTCAGATTTGAACTCCTATCTTGTTGCATGTGCTTGCTCCTGTGATACCTCACCACTCTTTTAATTTTATTATTGCTATGATCAATAGTGCAGATTGCTTTCCTAATATTAAATTATTCCTGCATTCATGCTATAAACCTAATCTGTTTATAATCTATTAGCCTAGTGATAGCTTGCTTTAATCACATTGCTAAACTTTTATACAAATTATTTACATCAATATTCATTAGTGACCTTTTTTTCCTTTTCTCCCCTTTTCCATTTTCTCCATTCTTTTTTCCTCCTCCCTGCCCCTCCTTTTCTCTCTGCCTCCCTTTCCCCCCACCTCTTCATCCTTCTATTCTCATCCTTCCCCCTCTCCCTTCCCCAACATCCACAGTGTTACAGTGGAGACAGCAGGGGAGGCCATGGAGCCTGACTAGGTAAACATCACGGGACTTTGCCAGGAGATATTCTAAAAAATGGTCACATAGTTTCCAGGGAAGTTGAGGACCACCAGTAAAGACTATAAACTTTTGAAAATATGAACAAAGTGACTAGCAGGATGTATCTATAAATGAAAGACATTGCAGTAAATATAAGTATAAACCTAAACCTAAAGGACTTAAACCAGGAATATGCATCACTTCAGCCTTATCTAGAACAGATCAGTTTAATAGAGGAGTAAGTAGCAGCTCTTGAGTAAGCAGACTACAAGTTGGAAGCATATTCAAAGAAACTGGAAGCATAGTACAAAAAGTTAGAGATGCAATGAAAGAATTATTTAGCACAAAGAATTTAAATGAAAGAATGATTTTTAAAATTTAAATTCATGGAATAGAACTTGTCAAACTTCCTTACTTCAATTTTCTAAAAGGAAAGGGTGCTGCTGTTCTAAGGAGAATCCCAGGCAGCCACCTGGACTTTGGTTAGACTGTCATTTTGAACACACTTTGATGTTTTCCTAAAACTCCACCCATTCCCTGGACCTTCATATTGTCCTGTGCCCTGGACCAAGGATCAGAAATCATGATCAACCCCATCTGAAGCAATCTCCTTCTTCTTTTTCCTCAGGCCCCTTCTACCCCCAAAGGCTTTTGTTGAATTGAAACAATAAATGCAGATGTAGGGAAAATACTAGGGAAATGTTTCTATAATTATTTTCTGCTTTGATTCTTCTTGATATATGTATTAACCCCCATATTGATGTCATAGTAGGAATTTAACTGAACTATTTTTAAAATTTTCTTTAAATTTTAAATATTTTATTATTTTGTTTCTCCAGAGACATGCAAGAGTAGTGTTTAAACAATCAGTTTTTTGCAAGGTTTGGCAGTTTACAGTTCTCCCTTCTCTTCACCCTCCCCATGACAGAATACAATCTGATATAAGCTCTATATAGATAACCAAACTAAATATAGTTCTATATTGATTGTGTTGGGAGAAGAGTCAGATACAAATGGAAGAAAGAAAACAGAGAAAAATGTGGAAATATACATAAGACAACTTTTTTTAAAAATTGAAGATAACCAGTTTTAGATTTCATTCAAATTCTACAGTTCCTTCTCAGGTAATAGATGAGATTTTCAATCACAATTCTTTTGAAATTGTCTTTGATTATTGTACTGGTGAAATGAACAAGTCTGTCATGATTGATCATCACCCCACGTTTCTGTTAATGTATATAATTTTATTCTGGTTCTACTCATTCATTTTTAAAAAATAATTATTTATTTAAGTGACTTGTCTAAGGTCCCATATTGATTTTTGAGTGTCCGAGTGCGGATTTGAACTCAGGCCCTCTTGACTCCAGGGTCAATACTCTATCCACTGTGCCACCTGGCTGGCCCCTGGTTCTACTCGTTTCACCAAGCATCAATACATGCATGTCTTTCCAGGCTTTTCTGAAATGTCCTCTCTCATGGTTTCTTACAGAACTATAGTGTTCCATCATAAACACACACATACATACACACAAACACATATACAGACATATGCCACAGTTTGTTTAATCATTCCCCAATAGATGACTATTCCCTCGATTCTAATTTTTTTCATTAAAAAGAAAGATATTATGATTATTTTTTGTGTATATGGGATTTTGATTTTTATCCTTTTCCATAATCTCTTCAGGATAAAGAACCATAGTGATATTGATGGATCAAAGGTTATGTGCATTTATATTGCCTTTTAGGCATAATTCCAAAATTTCTCCAGAAAGGTTGGAACAGCTCACAACTCCACCAACAATGCATCAGTGGCCCGATTTTCACACATCCCCTCCCACACTTATGAACCTCCTTTTTATTCAAACTGGCCACTCTGTGAGGTATGAGTGGTACCGCAGAGATGTTTTAATTTGCATTTCTGTAATCAATATTGATTTTGAGCAGCTTTTCATAAGACTATATATAGCTTTGATGACTTCATCTGAGAATTGCCTTTCCATATCCTTTCATCATTTATCAATTGGAGAATGACTAGGTTTATTTTTATAAATTTGATTGCGTTCTCTACATGCATTTAGAAATTTGTCCTTTGTCATAAAGACTAGTTGTAAAAATTGTTTCCCAGCTTACTACATTCCTTTTTCATTGCTTACTTTATATTATTACAATAATCTTGTTGTGGAAGTAAACATAAACCCCTCTCCCCTCAAAAATATAGAAAGTGAAGTGAAGTTAGAGAAAAGAAAGTGTTCTTCAATCTATGTTCAGATTACATTGGCTCTGTCTCTGGAATGAGTTGCCTTCTTTATCTTAAGTCCATCAGAGTACTTGTTTCGATATATTTTCCCATAATCACTATTACTAACTATATTTCCCTCCTTTCTAATCCTCTCCACTCTCATTTATTCTATTCCCTCTCCCCTTTCACCCTGGCCCTGCTCAGAAGTGTATTATATCTTATTACCCTCTCCCACAATCTTCCCTCTCATCTATCACCTATTCCAACTCTCCCTTCCCCATTTCACTTATGCCATCCCTTTCCTCTCATCTCTCTCTGTCTCTCTCTGTCTCTCTCTGTCTCTCTCTCTCTCTCTCTCTCTCTCTATATATATATATATATATATGTATATATATTTATATACGTATATAAATATATATACGTATATAAATATATATATACATATATATATAATATATGGTAAGATAGATTTCTATACCCTATTAAGTGTGTGTTACTTCTTCACTGATCCATTTCTTTTTTTATGTTATATTTTTATTCTCATTTAATACAAATGCTTTTTTTTCACATTAATAAAATTTTCGTGTTTAAGAGTAAATGAAATACAAACCTCCCCCCCATAAATATAGCCTTGTTTGAGTGATAAAGTAAAAGGGAGAAAAAAATTAAAATTAAGAAAAAATAATAGTAATAATTGTAGGTATGGCCAGGTGCCACAATGGATGATGCACCAGCCCTGGAGCCACAAACACCCAAGCCCACATCCTGCTCCGTAGACCCAAGAATCACCCAGCCGTGTGACATGCAAGCCACCTGATCCCCACTGCCTTGCAAAAACCAAAAAGAAGAAAAAAAAAGACACAAAATAAAATAAAATACTAATAATAGTAGGTGTGAATGGGTGATGGATAGAGCATTGGCCCTTGAGCCAGGAGCACCCGGGTCCAAATCTGGCCTCAGACACCCAACGATCACCCTGCTATGCGTCTCCAGGCAGGCCACACAGCCCCATTTGCCCTGCACCCTCCCCCAAATAATAATAATAATAATAATAATAATAATAATAATAAATGTGCTTGAGTCTTTGTTCCAACACCAACAACTCTGTTGTGGGTGGATCACATTCTTTATGGTAAGTCCATATTTTTCCAACATTGCCATTGCTGATCGCAACTCCCTCCTCTCATATTCCTCCACTACCATGTACTATATTTTCTTCTCCTTTTACTCTGACTCTGCTGTAGGGTAGCTAAGTAGCACAGCAGACAGATGCCTGGTCCTGGGGCCAAGAGGCCCTGAGACCCCATACCACCCCTTAGGGCTAGCATCCACCTGGACTTATGGTCCTGGACAGACCTTCCAATCCCAGCCCCTTGCAAGAAGTAAAAAAGAAAAAGTGTTATATCTGACCACTCTCCCCCCATGGTCCATCCTCTCCTCCATCACTCACATTCCCCCTTCCCCCTGAACCCCCCCCCCTTCTTACTCCAGATGTCTATATCCCATTTAGTATATATGGTGTTTCCTCTCCTAGCCACCTCGGATGAGAGCAAAGTTTCCCTCATTCCCCCTTGCCTCCCTACTTCCAAATCATTGCAATAGCTTATTGTAACAAAGAAAAATCTTATTATATGAAATATCTTGGCCTATTCGCCTTCTCCTTTTTATTTCTCCCATTACATTTCCATTTTTTTATTGACTCCATTTTTACATTATATTTTATCTTCGAATTCAGCTTTCTCCTGTGCTTCAACTAAAAAAGCTCCCTCTAACTGCTCTGTTAATTGAGAAGCTAATTTGAGTATTAGCGGTGTCATTTTTCTATGCAGGAATACATGCAGTTCATCATCATTAAGTCCCTCACATTTTCCCCTTCTCCTCCACTCTCTATGCTTCACCTGAGTCCTGTATCTGAAGATCAAACCTTCTGTTCAGCTCTAGCCATTCCAAAAGGAACATTTAAAATTCCCCTGGTTCATTGAAAGTCCATCTTTTTACCTGGAAGAGGACACTCAGCCTTGCTGGGTAGTTCATTCTTGGCTGCATTCTAAGCTCTTTTGTCTTCCAGTATATTATATTCCAAGCCCTACGAGCTTCCAATGTATTTTCTGCTAAGTCCTGTGAGATCCTGACTGCAGCTCCACAATATTTGAATTGTATCCTTCTGGCTGCTTGTAATATTTTCTCTTTGACTTGGGAGTTCTGGAACTTGGCTATAATATTCATAGGGGTTGGTTTTTTCGGATCTCTTTCTCATAGGATTGGTGGATTCTCTCCATTTCTATTTTGCCCTGTGCTTCTAGGATATCAGGGCAATTTTCCTGTAATAATTCTTAGAAAATGATGTCAAGGCTCTTTTCCTGATCATGACTTTCAGGTATTCCAAAAATTTTTAAATTATCTTTCCTAAGTCTGTTTTCTATATCAGTTGTACTTTCAATGAGATATTTCACATTTTCTTCTAATTTTTCATTTTTTTGGTTTTGAAGTATTGATTCCTGATTTCTGGTAAATTCATCTTTCTCCCTGAATTCTATTCTTTGTCTGAAGGATTTGTTCTCCTCAGAGAGTTTTCTTATCTCTTTTTCCATCTGGCCAATTTTACTTTTTAAAGCATTCTTCTCCTCATTAAGTTTTTGAACTGTCTTACCCATTTGACCTAAGCTGTTTTTTAGCATGCTATTTTCTTCAGCATTTTTTTGGATTTCCTCGACTAAGCTGCTGACTTCGTTTTCATGTTTTTCCTGAATCTCTCTCCTTTCTTTTCCCAGTTTTTCTTCTAACTCCCTCATTTGATTTTCAAAGTCTTTTTTGAGCTCTGTCATAGCCTAAGCACAATTTCTGATTTTCTTGGAGTCTTTAGGTGCAGGAGCTTGCTCTCCCTCATCCTCAGACTGAGTATTTTGATCCTTCTTGGGCTCATTTGCAAACAATTTCTCAATGGTGTTCCTCTTTTTTCTCTGCTTGCTCATTTTCCCAGCCTGGGCCTGGTTTTGGGGTGCTTCCTGAGCTTTTGGGACACTCCCACAAGGGTCTCAGTGTGCGAGGCTCTGTCCTCCCTTATGGTCTGTGAATGACCATACACACCCCCCGTCTGCCACAGGGCTGAGGTTGAGGGGTTCCCTGCTTTCTATGGGGGGGCCTAGACTGTGATCAGGATCTTAATGTGGTCAGAGCCCCAGAGTCCTGTTCCAGAGGCAGAGGACAGAGCTCAGCAGTCTCTCTTCCCTCCCCTCCCTCACCTCAATGGGCTCATGCCCTGGGCGCTCCTGCTTACTGGCTCTGCCTGCTTCTGTTCCTGGATCTGTGCAGCTGAAAAACCATATTGCTGGCTGTGTGCTCTGAGGGCTGGGCTCCACATGCTCCCTCTGGCAGAGGTCCCCCTGCTGTTCCCCCACTTTGTGCCCGGTGCTCCCGGGCTGTATGTAGCTCAGGAGACTCCCCCGCTGCTGTGAGCAGCCTCCAGGAGGCTGAAGTTCTTTTGCTCTGGTGGGCCACACCTCTGGAGACCTCCCCTTCAACCCCGGGGAGCAGAACCTTTCTGCTCTTTTCCATGTTACCTTGAGTAGGAGAACTGCCTCCCTGGGTCCCTTTGTGGATTTGGTCTCTTGAAAGTTTAGTTAGAGTCCTTAGTTTATAAGTTTTATCAGAGCTCCCCTAAGACAGGATCTGTTCTTGTCGCCATCTTGGCTCCACCCCCTCACTGAGCCATTTCTGATGAGAATGAAGGCTCACTCATTTCCCCCTCACATTTTCCCCTTCCACTCCATTGAAAAGCTTTTTCTTGACTCTTTAATGTGAAATATCTTAGCTATTCTACCTCTCCTTTTCCTTCCTTCAAGTACTTTCCTTTATCATCCATTGGCTTCATCTTTAGACTATATTATAACATTATATTCAATTCCCTCCTGTGCTTTATATATACTCCATATATATATATATATATATATATATATATATATATATATATATATATATATTCTTCAACATCATTAAGTTACTCATAATTAGTCCTTGCCCTGTGCTTCATTCAAGTCCTATACTTGGAGATCAAACTTTCTGTTCAGCTCTGATAATTTCAACAAGGAAGTGTGAAAGAACCCTGTTTCATTGAAAATCCATCTTTTCCCCTGAAAGAGGATGTTCAGTTTTGTTGGGTAGTTGATTCTCAGTTGTAAAACAAGCTATTTTGCCTTTCAGAAGATCATATTCCAAGCCATATGAGCCATTTAATGTAGATCCTGCCAGATGCTGTGTTATCCTGACTATAGAGTCACAGTAATTGAATTGTTTCTTTTTGGTAGCTTTTAGTATTTTCTCTTTGGCTTGGGGGTTTTGGAATTTGACTATAATATTCCTGGGACTTTTTCTTTTGGGGTGATTGGTTAATTCAATCAATTATCTTCCATCAATTTCTATTTTGCATTCTTCTTCTAGGATGTCAGGGCAATTTTACTGAATTATTTCTTGAAAAATGAAGCCTAGGGGCTCTTCCCAGTCTATCCTTGATCAATTTTCTAGGCCAATTTTTTTTTTCCAATGAAGATATTTCACATTTTCTTCTATTTTTTGTTATTTTGGTATTGCTTTATTGTTTCTTTATTTATCACAAAGTCATCTTCTTCCTTTAGTTCTATTCTACATTTTAAGGAGTTATTTTCTTCAGAGAGCTTTTTGAATTCCTTTTTCAGCTGGCCAGTTCAGCTTTTTATGACATTCTTCTTCTCATTTGCCTTTGGGTTTGTTTTCTCCATTTGGCCTAAATTGGTTTTTAACTTGTCAATTTCTTCAGTATTATTTGGTATAATTTTCACCAAGCTGCTGACTTGGTTTTCATGATTTACCTGCATCGCTCTCATTTTTCTTCCAAATTTTCCTCTACCTCCTTTACTTGTTTTTCATTCTTTTTTTGAGCTTTTCTATTGCCTGAGCCCATTTCTTATTTCTCTTGAATGCTTTAGATATAGATACTTTGACTTTCTCATCTTATGAGGGTCCATTTTGATCATTCATGGGACCAAAGTAATTTATTATGGTCAAGTTCTTCTTTTTTCTATTATTTGCTTATTTCCTCTGTCTATGATGGATTTACTACACTTCTAGAGCTCTGGGGGGGGGTGTTTGGGATACCCCACAGGGACCTTAAGTCCTCCAAAGCCTTAAGAGAGGCTCTGACTGCACTCTTGCCTGTGTGTATGACCACCTGCCCTCCCCTCTGCCCTGGAGCCATGAGGATGGTCACTGTTCCTTTATAGTGGTTTGGTGGCCCAGACTATGACATGGATCTGAGTGGAGCAAACACCAGAATCTTTCCCAGGGAGAACAGAGAGACCTCTGCGGCCTTCCCTAATCCCATTAGTATTTGTGAGTTGCCAGCTCTGGAAGAGCTGGATGTCTCCACAGGTTCCTGTTATAGGTGCCTGCCACTGCAGGCCTGCTCTAAGGCAGGCCCTGGCCAGGGGTCTGAGCTCACTGTGGTGCGTCAGATTTCTCTTACTCCTTCAAGCCATCCCTGGCAATCCCTGGTTCAAGAGATCCAGAAATTGTCCCCTCTGCCATGGACCCAGATACCCCCATGGACCCAGGTGTTCCACAGGCTTTCTGTGGGAAGGCTGGAACAGGTTTGCTCTGACTGGGCCTGGCTGCTGCCAGGTTGCACTGCTGCTCTTCCCAATCCCCAGTCCTGATGAAACAGATGTTTCATGTAGATTTTTATGATGTCTTGGACTGGGAAATTTTATTATTCAGACTTTCTATGGGGTCTGACCCTCTAAATTGTGTCTAGAGACATAATTTCACAACTTTTGTATGGGGGGGGTGTTCTAGGAATTCCTGTTCTCGTGCTACCATCTCTTGGTTCTGCTTGGTAATTAATTACTTTGAATCTTAGTTACAGTACTGTTGTTTGTGCAAATACTTTTTAATTTAATGTAATCAGGATTATACTGTTTGTTTTCTTTATAACATTCTCTATCTCATTTTTGGTCCTAAACTACTCCCTTTTCCATATATCTGACAGGGGAACTATTCCTTGTTCTAATAATTGGTATATAATATTACCTTTTCTGTATAAATCCTGCACCCATTTAAATCATATCTTGGTAGAAGGTGTGAGATTTAATCTATGTCTAGTTTCTGCCATATTATCTTCCAGTTGTTCCAGTAGTTTTTATTGAAGAGTGAGTTTTTATTCCAGGATCTGGAATCTTTGAGTTTGTCAAAAAGTAGTTTACTATAGTCATTTACTTTTGTCTCTTTTTCACTTAAGTTATTACAGTGATCCAGCACTTTATTTTTTAGCCAATAGCAAACACTATTGATGACAGATGCTTTATGATGCAATTTATGATCTGTTATGGCTACGCTGCCCTCCTTTGCATTTTTCCCTTAATCACCTTGATATTCTTGACTTTGTTCCTTCATATGAATTTAGTGACTATTTTTCTAGTTCAAAAATTTTTTGGAAGCTTCTATGGTATGGCACTAAAAAAGAAATTTAATTTAGGTAGAACTGTCATTTCTATACATCCGCTTGGCCTACTCATTGAACAACTGACATTCATCCAGTTATTTGGATCTGATTTTATTTCTGTGAAAAGTGTTTTATAGCTGTTTTCCTACAGTTTCTTAGTCTGTTTTGTCAGGTAGACTTTCAAGTGTTTTTGTTGACTGAAGTTATTTAATTTTTTAAATGTTTTTCTATTTTATTTATTTTGTGTTTTATAATTTTTCCCCTATTCTTCCTTCCCCCCCCCAAAGAAGGCAGTTTGTTAGTCTTCATAATGCTTCCATAGTATACATTGATTTAAGTTGAATGTGATGACAGAAAAATTATATCCTTAAGGAAGAAAAATAAAGTATAAAAAAATACCTGAATTACATAGAATGATAACACGTTTTCCCACCTAAATTAAAGGTCTTTAGTCTTTTTAAAAAAAACTCCATGATTATTTCTCTGGATACAGGTGGCATTCTCCATCACCAATAACCCCAAATTGCCCTTAATTGTTGCGCTGATGGAATGAGCAAGTCCATCAAGTTTGGTCAACACCCCCATGTTCCTGTTAGGGTGTACAATGCTTTTCTGGTTCTGCTCATCTCACGCAGCATCATTTCATGCAAATCCTTCCAGGTTTCCCTGAAATCCCATCCCTCCTGGTTTCTAATAGAACAATAGTGTTCCATGACATACATATATACCACAGTTTGCTAAGCCATTCCCCAATTGAAGGACATTTACTTGATTTCCAATTCTTTGCCACCACAAACAGGGCTGCTATAAATATTTTTGTACAAGTGATGTTTTTACCCTTTTTCATCATCTCTTTAGGGTATAGACCACGTAGTGGTATTGCTGAATCAAAAGGTATGTATATTTTGGTTGCCCTTTAGATGTAATTCCAAATGTCTCTCCAGAATGGTTGAATGAGTTCACATCTCCACCAAAAATGTATTAGTGTCCCATATTTCCCAAACATTTCCAACATTGATCATTGTCCTTTCTGGTCATATTGGCCAGTCTGAGAGATGTGAGGTGGTATGTCAGAGATGCTTTAATTTGCTTCTCTCTAGTAAAGTAATGATTTAGAGCAATTTTTCATATGACTATGGATTGTTTTAATTTCCTCATCTGTAAATTCCCTTTGCATGTCCTTGGATAATTTGTCAATTGGGAACTGAAGTTATTTTAAATGGAACTTTTCTCTCTATCTCTTGCTGCTGTAGCTTGAGATTAATATATGTGTATATATATATATATATATATATATATATATATATATATGTAATGCTGAGGATGTATGTGGTTTTGTTTTATATCCTTCAAATTTACAAAAGTTGCCTATTGTTGCCTTACCTGATGATTTTCTAGGGTTCTCTAGGTATATTATCATATCCTCTGCAAAGAGTGGAAGTTTTATATCTTCATTCCTGATTTTGATTACTTCAATTCATTTTTCTCCTTTTATTGCTGAAACTAAGAATTCTAATTTAATATTGAATATTAGAGGTGATTACTGTCATCCTTATTTCACCCCAGTCTAATTGCTTATTTCCATTACATATAATGCTTGTTGAAGGTTTCAGATAGATACTGCTTATCATTTTAAGAAACATTCCATCTTTTCCCATGCTCTCTCATGTTTTAGGTAGGAATGGATACATTATTGAGTGAAAAGCTTTTTCAGCATCTATTGAGATCATCATATCATTTCTGTGAGGTTTCTCAATGATATGGGCAATTTTGCTGATAGATTTCCCTAATATTTTACCAACTCTGCATTACTGTTATGAATCCTGTTTGATCATAATGTATGATCCCACTTATAAATGGTGATAATCATGCTGCTAATAACTTTATTTAAAATTTTTGCATTCACATTCATTAGAGAAATTGAGCTATAATTGTCTTTCTATGCTTTTACTCTTCCTGATTTCAGTATCAGCACATATCGGTGTCACAGACTAAACGTGGAACCAATTCTTCTTTAAATAATTGAAGGAATTCACTTGTAAACTCATTTGGTCCTGAAATTGTTTTCTATCTTATTGTGGGATAGTTCAAATACTTTTTTTGAAATATCATTATTTAAAACTCAATTTCCTCTTCTGTTGATCTAGACAATTTATATTTTTGTAAATATTCACTCATTCATTTCATTTTGATTGTCAAAATTATTATCATACAGTTGATCAAAATAGCTCAGAATTATTACTTTAATTTCTTCTTCCTTTATCCTTTTTCATTTTGATACTGGTTACATAGTTTTCCCATTTCTTCTTTTATCAAATTAAACAAATATTTATCTAATTTATTGTCCTTTTTTCAATGAAACCAACTCCTAGTTTTCATTATAAATCCAATAATTTTCTTGTTTTCATTTTTTAATCATTCCTTTGATTTTTGTAATTTTTAATTTGCTCTTTTTTCTAGCTTTTTTAGTTGCAAGCCCAGTTTATTGATCTTTCTCAATTTTATTCATATAAGCATTTAGAGAGAAAAAATTGCTATAATAAATGGCTTGACTATATCTTACAAATTTTAGTGTGTTGTCTTCTTACTATTATTGTCATGGACAAAATTATGAATTATTCCTTTGATTTGTTATTTTATCCACTCATTATTTAGTTTCCAATAATTTTTATTCTAATCTTTCCATTGCCTTTTTTTACACATAATATTTTTGTTCCATTTTGATCTAAAAATGTTGTCAATAATATTTCTCCTTTTCTCTATTTAATTGTGAGGTTTTTATGCTCTATGCAGGGTCAATTTTTGTGCAGGTGCCATGCACTGTTGAGGAAAAGGTATATTCTTTACTATGCCCATCCAGTTTTCTCCAAGGTCTATCATATCTAACTTTACTGAAATTCTACCCTCTTTATTCACTTTCTTCTCACTTAATTTGTGGTCAGATTTACCTAATTATCATAAAGATTGAGAAGGATCAGTGTAGTTTTACTGTCTATGTTTTTCTGTAACCAATTCAAACTAAATCTTGATACTATACTACTTGGTGCATATATATTTAGAATTGAAATTACTTCATTGTCTATATTACCTTTTAGGTAGATGTAGTTTCCTTCTTTTCCCCTTTTCTTTATTATCTATTTTTGCTTTTGTATTATCTGCTGATTCTGCTTTTTCACTATAGTTGAAACCTAATATATATATGTGTATATATATATATACACATATATACTTCTTGTAAAATAAATACAGTTTGCAATACTTATGAGTATGTCCCATGTAGGGGTGCATTGAATTTTTTCTTACTGAATAACATTCTATTTATTTTTCCATCTACTTTTTTAAAGCTTTTTGTTGATGTTTTAAAAGTATTTCAACATTCATTCATATGCTTATCTATAATTTTAAGTCACCAAATTTCCTTCCACCCTCCTTCCCACCCCTCTCCCCTCAGTGGTGAGCCATCGAGTAAATATTATACATACACATTTGTGTTAAACATGTTGACCGATCAGTCAGTTTTGACATGAGAAATTTGGATTAAGGGAAAGAAATACATGAGATATTTTGAAAAATTGAACATAGGTATAGTTCTATCAGAAACCAGACGGATGGGAATTCAGAGAAGCCTGGAGGGATTTGCATGAACTGATGCAAAGCAAGATGAGCAGAACCAGAAGAACATTTTACACTATAACAGCAACATGAGGGTTGATGATCACCCTTAATGGACTTGTTCAATTTCATGAGTACAAAAATCAGGGTCAGTTTTGGGGTATCTGTGATGGAGAATACCATCTGTATCAAGAGAAGAATTGTGGAGTTTGAACAAAGACCAAAGACTTTTACATTTAATTTAAAAAGTTGTTATCTTATTATGTAATCTGGCTATCTTTTATTTTATTTTTCTTAAAGATATGATTTATCTCTCAATACATTCAATATAGCTCAATGTATGGCATGGAAATAATGTAAAGGCTAACAGATTATCTTCTTTGGAGGGTGAGGGAAGGGAAGCAAGGTTTGGGGAAAAATTGTAAAATTTTAAATTAAATAAATTTATTTTTTAAAAGTTAATGTAGGGAAGCTAGGTGGCACAGTGGAAAGGGCACCAGCCCTACAGTCAAGAGAACCTGAGTTCAAATCCAGTCTCAGACATTTAATAATTGGGTAACATTGGGCAAGTCACTTAACTTCATTGCCTTAAATAAATATAATTTTAAAAAATGTATGTAGCTTCTGAAAGATTTTGGGTGATAGCATTGTTCATACTGGTCTAATAGGATCATCCTAGCTTTCTGAACTCCTGAGAGCAGTTGCATCCATCAAGGTTGATGATCTCATAATGATGTTCTTAATATGTATATTGTTTTCTTGGTTCTGCTCTCTTCACTCAGCCTCAGATCCTATAATTCATGCCAAACCATTTATGGTTTCTTATAGACCAATAGTATTCCATAATATTCATGTAACATAATTTGTTTAACCATTCCCCAATGGATGGACATTCCTTCAATTTCCATTTTTTTGCCACCACAAAAAGAGCTGCTATGAGTATTTTGTAACATGTGAGACTTTTACCATTTTAATGATGTCTTCTGGATATAGGCCTAGAAGTGGAATTGCTGCTTCAAAGGGTATGATCATTTTTATGACTCTTTGGACATAGTTCCATATTGCTCTCCAGCATGGTTGGATCAGTTCACAACTCCACCATCAATGTATTAATTTCCAAATTCTTCCACAACTTCTCCAACACTGATCATTTTCCCTTTTTGTCATCTTGGTCTATATGATAGATATGAAGTGATACCTCAGAGTTGTTTTAATAATCATAATGATTGGAGGATTTTTCATATGATTCTATATAGTTTTAATTTCTTCATTTGAAAATTGTCTATTCATATTTTTCAACCATTAATCAATTGGGGAATGACTTTCAAAATTATAAATTTGATGCAATTCTCTATATATTTTAGAAATGAGATCTTTATCAGAACTCCCAGTCATGTTTATCTTTTGATGTTTGAAAAATCACATTTTTTGTTCAGTCATATTTTCTCCTGAGAGACTATATGCACTTTTGCTGAATAGTTGATTCTTGATTGCAATTCCAGACCCTTTTCCCTCCAGTATATCATATTCCAGTCATTTGAACTTTTAATATTGATGCTGCCAAGCCTTGCATATTCCTAACTAGGACTGCTTGAAATTTGAATCACTTCTTTCTGGCTGCCTCTAAGTTTTTGTCCTTGATATGACAATTTTGAAATTTGACTATAATATTTCTTGCTGATTTCATTTTTGGATCCCATTAAGGAAATGATTAATGGATTATTTCATCAGTATATTTTATCTCTCCTTCACCAAGTTGCTGACTTGGTTTTCATGATTTACCCACATCATTCTAATTTCTCTTCTCAATGTTTCCTCCACTACCCTTACTTGATTTTCAAAATCTCTTTTCAAGCTCTTCTATGAATGGAAACTAAATCATAAGTTTTTGCAGACTTTGGATGCAGAAGCTTTGCCTTTGCTATCTTCTTCTGAGTCTGTATTTTGATCATCCAAATGGCCAAAATAATTCTCTATGGTTGGATTTTTTTCTACTGTTTGCTCATTTCCCCAGCCTATGACATGATTTTAGCTCTTGGTTAAGGTGGAACTCTGATTCCAGGATGAAGGACACACTGTTCCAAACTTCTGAGGATTTTGGAACTGTTTTAGAGATACTTCCAGGCATGTGCAAGTTTTCAATATTTCAAAAATCTTGGGAAAGGCTTTAACTACTTTCCTGGCCTGGGCTCTGCAGATGAACACAAGCATTCCTTTCTGCCCTGGAACTATTAAGGAGAGAGCCTGCTGTGCTAAAAATATATGCTCTATTGTCCTACTTCTGTTCTTTAGTCTGGGACCCCAGACTACAGCCCAGATCTGAGAATTAGTAAAGCAACAAAGTGTTGGGGTTAGCAACAAGAACACTTCCATGTCCCCAGACTCTCTTACTGTCCATGGACTGAGCACTCCTGAAGCAGCTGCTATCTGGCCCCTGTAACCTGCTCCTCATTCTTTGGGGTCAGGTCTGCTAATGAGACTTATACTGGACTACGTTCCCTCTTAATTTGGTATGACAGAATTTTTCTGCTTATCTTCCAAGCTGTCCTTGAAGAACCCTAGGCTAAGAGGTCTGGAAACCATGACCAGTTGCCACTGATCCAAATGCGCCACAGTCTAGTCCTAGATGCCTAAAACCTGCTCTCTCCAGCATGACTGAGACTAGCCTGCAAATCCTTCAGATTGTTTTGCACTGGAAAATTATTTCACTTGGTGTTTTGTGAGTTCTTTCCCTCTAGAATTTGATTAGACTCATTATTTAAAGGTATATGAAGTATTTGGGGGAAGAGTTCCTAGGAGTCCCTGCCTTTATTCCACCATCTTGTCTCCACTCAGTGGTAGATTCTTTCAATGACTATTTTGCCTTCTGATTCTAAGATGTCAGGGCAGTTTTCCTTGATTACTTCTTGAAGATGTTAACCAGTTTCTTTTTTGATTATTGTTTTTAGGTAATCCAGTAATTCTTTAGTTATCTCTTCTGGATCTATTTTTCATTTGTTCATCCAATGTGTTTCTTCATTTTCTTCAAATACTTTCATTCTTTTTTTTTTAATTTGCTTGACTGATTCTTGATTTCTCATGTAGTCATTTGCCTATACTTGCCCAAGTTTTAAAGAAATCATTTTTTCAGTTATTTTTGCATCTAATTTTCCATTTAGTCAATTATATTTTTCACTGAACTGTTATTTTTTCCCTTTATTTTTGCATTTGCCCACTTGTACTATTAAAGGATTTTGTTTACTTCTTCTATTTTTTCTTCACAAATTTTGTGATTCCTTTTGTAAGATATTGAGTTTCTCTTGCATTTATTTTCTCAATTTTTCTACTTGATTTTTAAATTCATTTCTGAGCTCTTCCAAGAAGTCTTTTTGGGTTGGAGAGCAATACATGTTATTCTCTTCAGCTTCAATATATGTATTGCTTTTTTTGCCATTCTCTTCTGAGATGATGTTTTAAATATCCTTCAAGGTAACTTTCTTATAATTCTATTTTTTTACTCACTTTTGTTACTTATTATATGTTTTCTCACTGGGTATTGTCTCAAGTTTCTTAGGTTGAAGGAGAGATTGCTTGAAGACCTTTTGACTTGAGAATGCCAGTAGCTTGCTCAATGGACTAAGTCATCCAGCCAAGTCACTGCAGCTGAATAGGAGTTTGCAGTATCTGCATTGATGCCCTCCCAGTTGGTATGCTGTGCCATTGACCTGCTGAACTCCATTGACATCCACTGTGGATCACTGCTTACCTGAGAAACTTCAGCTCATCCCTATGCACTTTGGTTGGGTTTTAGTTCCCTGCCCTGGGCATATTCCTGCTCCACACAAGATAGACTTTGCTGGAAAATGCTCCACTCTGTTCATTTTGGGTTCTTTCACTCCAGAATAAAGTTAGAAAATTGATTAATGTTGTTTCTGAGGGAAATCTGGAAGAGTTTAAGGAAATACCTAACTTTTCTCTGTCATCTTGGTTGTACCTCTACCCCATTGTATTTTTACAGATGTTTTCTTCAATCATTTCTGTGTTACTTTTTCTAAGCTGTTAACCTTCTTTTGGATATCTCTCCTTTCTTTTTCCTAATTTTTCTAACTGATTTTTAAAATGTTTTTAGAACTCTTCCAAGAGGGATTTTGGACTTGAGATCAATTTATATTCCCTTCTTATGCTTCACATCTTAGCCTTTTATAATATCCTCTTCTGATACAGTATTTTGATTGTCCTTATCACTAAAATAACTTTCTTTGCTTAGGGATTATTTTTTTCTGTTTCTTATTCATATTTAGCTTAGTCTATGGTTTTAAAGTCAAACACTGTTCCTGGCATCACTCTTCCAAGTTTCCTTGGATGTGGATCAGAGCTTGCTCATTGACCCCCATGCATTGTGGCTTTAGATTTTAGTGATGTCCCCACTGGGCTGAGGTGTCCTGGCCTAGTCATAACTACTGCAATAGTCTTCCATTTATTGCAATTTATCTTCTATGTTAGACTTGGAGGGCTCTCAGTTAGCCTGATGTGCCATTTCCATGCTGAGTCTGGATCCAGGTACATGGATCTTTGCTTTAGTTGAGAACCTCCCAATGTCTTACCAAAAACCTGTCTGTTCTAGGCCACACTTCATCTATATGCAGGAGGGACTTTTCTGAAGTCCTTCAAAGATAGTGCAAGTTGTAAAATTGGTCTATTCTCTGTGCCTGAAGATTCTTTCCCTGTAGGATCTGTTTACACACTTGATTAGCATCATTGCTAAGCAAAACCTGGGAGAGTTTAAGGAAATTTCTATCTTTCCTCCACCATTCATCTCAGTTTCACTCCCTTATATTTTTTACTTTAGCTGAAAAATCTAAAGGATTCCATTTAGTCAATTCCTCTACTTCTACTACCCTCACTCCACCCACTGAGTCTTCCCAAGTACTAATATTTCTAATTCTGCATAGATAGAAACTCTGTGTACTCAAGAAGTTTTCTTTACAATTATTTCAAAATCAAAGAAGTAGGGTTGATATTTTCAAAGTATTATTTAGCCAACAATGAGATTGAATTATTTAGTCATCAATCACTTTGCTGATTTTCTTTAGTTCTACCTGTAGTCCCAAATTATTAAATAAAGATTTTGGAACACAGGAATATACCATTAAGTTAAAAGGACTATTTTTTTTCTGTTTTTAATTAATGAAACCCAACAAATAATAAAATGTTTAATTTTTTCTATTATATTTTTGAACATTTGAAATGAATTACAGCATGAAATCCTTCCCAAGAATATTACTGCACTCTGAGATGTTCTGTGAGAAAAATATTTTCAGTCAAATATATCATGTTAGTCACTGTTAGCATGCAATTTGATGCTGTGTTGATGTTTACTTCCCAAAGGAAGAACTGTTTTCTTTTTTATCAACTGATCAAGAAATTTTGGAAAATTTGAAAAAAGGAAATAAAAGATCCCATCTTTTCTAGAAAATATCCTGTTTCCTTTTATATTTAGATAATTTCAGGCTCAAATTGAGAATAAAATTTAGAATTTTTTATATTCTAAATTAAAAAAATTAAGTTTATGTAGCAGGGATTTGCCAAATTAAATTTCGCAGTGTAGGAGTATACATAAAAAAAGATGACAGCTCAAAATAAAATGAAAGAGCAAAGTTTGCAGTATGACAAAAGAAGTCATACTTACTTCTGCAAATATTTTCCATTATAATATTAAGTTTAATATACTTACATATTAAGAATCAAAATAGAGTCCTTTCTAGTATGTTATTTTCTTTTTAATGATATTTCATTTTTCAAATATAGTTTATTTTTCAAATATAGTCAAATATAGTTCAAAAAAGTTGAAACTTTTTCAACATTCATCCATATGACTACATATATCAATTTCATTAAAATTATTATAATATTTCCCATTTTTATGCTTTCTTCTGGTTTTTGACCTAGTATTGGATTTTTTGAACAATTTTATTGCTCTTTGCGCGTAGTTCTATATTTCTCTCATACAGCTTCTGGATTTGTTTTTGGAGGTCTATTCCCAAGTATTTAATGTTGTCTACAGTTAATTTAAATAGAATTTATCTTTCTATCTATTGCTCATGGATTTTGCAGTTCATATATAGAAAAGTTTGTGATTTATGTGGGTTTATTTTATATCCTGCTACATTACTGAATTTGTTACTTGTTTCAAGAAGTTTTTTAAAGATGATTTTCTTGAGTTCTCTAGTTATAGCATTACATCATCTGCAAAAAGTGAAACCATTTTTTCCACAATGTCATTTCTGAAACTCAAATGAATAATAATGGTGATAATGGTAATCCTTGTTTCACCCTTAATGTTACTGGATATGCTTTGAGTTTATCCCCAATACATATAAAATTTGTTGATGGTTTTGGATAGATATTACTTATTAGTTTAAGGATAACTCCATTTATGCCTAAACTTTCTAGTATTTTAATAGGAATGGATGCTGTATTTTATCAAAGGCTTGTTCAGCATCTATTGAAATAATCATATGATTTCTGTTGGTTTTGCTGTTGATAAGTGGAATTATGTTGAGTGTTTTTCTAATATTTAACCATCTCTGCCTACTGGTATAAATCCTAACTGATCATGGAGTTTTATCCTAGAAATTACTTATTGAAGTCTCAGTAGTAAAATTTTATTTTTGATTTTTGCATCAACATTCATTGAGGATATAGGTCTATAATTTTCTTCCTCTGTTTTGGTTATATCTGGTTTGGGTTCCAGTACCATGTTGTTTTTTGGAGGTTTTTTTTAGTGTTTTTGCAAGGCAAATGAGATTAAGTGGCTTGCCCAAAGCCACACAGTTAGGTAATTATTAAGTGTCTGAGCCCAGATTTGAACTCAGGTACTCCTTACTCTAGGGCTGGTACTCTATCCACTTCTCCACCTAGCTGCCCTACCTTGTTGGTTATATAAAAGGAAATTGACAGAACTCTATCATCTCAATTTTTTAATTGTTTATTAAGAATAGGAATTAAACTGATCCTTAAAGTTTAGTAAAATTCACTTAATTCCATCTGAACCTGGAAATCTTTTCTTAGGGAGCTTTTTGATGGTTTCTTGCATTTCTTTTTTATACTGAAATGGAATTATTTAAATATTTTATTTGCTCTTCTGTTAATCTGGACAGTTGGTATCATTCTAAATATTCACATATTTCACTCAAATTATCCAACTTTTGGCATACAGTTCAGCAAAGAATCTCCACATTAGGTCTTTAATTGCATCCTTATTGGTAGTTAGTCTGCCTTTTTCATGTTGGATACTGGTAATTTGGTAATTCGACTGCCTTCTTTCTTTTATGAATCAAATTATCCAAATGTTTATCTATTTTATTGACTTTTTTAAAAAAACAAGTTTTAGTTTAATTTATTAGATCAATGATTTTCTTGATTTCAGTTTTATCAATCTCTTCCCTAATTTTCAGAATTCCTAATTTGGTATTTAGTTGAGGATCTTTAATTTGTTCTTTTTTCCAGCTTTTTTAGTTGCGTAACCAATTCATTCATTTTTTCTTTCACTATTTTATTTACATTGTCATTTAGAGATGTAGTTTCCCCTCAAAAAATGTCTTTTCTGCTTCCCATAAATTTTGGTATGTTGTCTCATTATTATCATTTTCTTAGATATCATTATTGAATATTTCTATGATTTTTGTTTCATCAACTCATTTTTTAAAATGTTCAATTTTCAATTAGTTTCAGATTTACCTTCCCATGAAACTTCATTACAGTAATTTTTATTGCATTATGGTCTGAGTTATATGCATGTATCATTTATATCTTTCTGCTTTAGATTATAAGGTTTTGATGACCTAGTACATAGTCAATTTTGGTATACATGCCATTTACTGTTAAGAAAATGGTTCTTTATTTTCTAACCCCATTAAATTTTCTCCAGAGGTATATCATATCTAAGTTTTCTAAGATTTCATTCTCTTTCTTAACTTCCTTCTTGTTTATTTTGTGGTCAGATTTATCTACTTCTGAGAGAAGGAAGTTGAAATTCCCCATTATTAAGTTTTGCTGTCTATATCTCCATGTAATTTGCTTAGATTTTCCTCTAGGAATCTGGATACCCTACTACTAGGTGCATGCATTAATAATGATATAGCTTCATTATCTATGGTATCTTTTAAGAAGATGTAGTTTCCTTCCTTATACCCTTTAATGATATCTATTTTTGTTTTGCTTTATCTTAGATCACGATTTCTACCCCTGAATTTTTTACTTCAGCTAAAGAATAATATATTTTGCTCTATTCCCTTTACCTTTACTATATGAGTATCTCCCTGCTTCAGATGTGTTTCTTGTAAACAACATATTGTAGGATTCTGGTTTTTAATCAATTATGATATACATTTCTGTTTTATGGGACATTTCATACTATTCACATTTACTGTTAAGATGACTAATTCTGTATTTTCCTCCATTTAATTTTTCTCTATTTTTATTTTCCCTTTCATTTCCTCTTATTCATACTCACCAAAGATTCACTCCCTTTCCCCCTTGACTTATCTTTTAGAATTTCCTTCAGTATATTTTCACTTAAATTTTGCCTTCCTTTTTTATTGCTTCTTTCCTTATCTTCCCTTCTTCCCTCCCCCTATCCTGAGTGAATTGAATAGATTTTTAAATTCAAGTAGGGACAGATCTCATTCCTTCTCTGGGACAAATATATAGAATAGTATTTATTCAGTGTTCACACCCTTCTTTATTACCCTCTGAAATTATAACTCTTTACTTGCTGTCATTTATCATTCAAGTACTGTTAATCAGGTATCATCAATCACAGTTTGAATATTTTATTGCCTGATAAACCCAAACTATTATCAAAATACCATCACAGATTGATTGATTGATTGCATGTCTGTTTGATAAGCAATTTTGCAGTAAAGTCAATTGCCTACTTCTGTCTCTTTAGAAGTACACTTTTCAAGAGTCTTGAATGACATCCAATTATAATCATGTTTTACCTTTTCCCCTTTTTAAGTACCACTCAATGACATATAATCCTCATGAGCCAAAGTATTTTCTTTTTCTTTTTTAAGTATTTTGACATTTTATTTGTTTTCCAATTATACACAATAGTAATATGTACCCATCATTTTTTGCAAGGCTCTGAATTCTACAATTGCTACCCCACCTCCCTTGCCCCTCCCACAGAAGGCTGTTTGACAGTTTCTACATTGTTTCCATGCCATACATTGATGTAAATTGAATGTCATAAGAGTAAACATAAAAGTAAACATAAACCCCCTCCCCTCCCTAAGAAGATGGGAAACCTCAAGGCTAGAGAGAGAGAGAGAGAGAGAGAGAGAGAGAGAGTAAACATATGTACTTAAATCTGTGTTCAGAATTCAATTGCTATATCTCTGGGGTGAGGTGCTTTCTATGTCATAAGTCCACCAGAGAAGTTGCTTCAGTATTTTTCCCTCATTTGTTATTACTAACTGTACCTCAACTCTATTTCTCCCCACTCTCATTTATTCTGTTCTCTCTCTCCTTTCATCCTGGCCCTGTCCAAAAGTATGTTGCATCTGAGTAACCTCTCCCTCAATCTTCCCTCTCTTCTATCACCTATTCCCCCCTTCCCTCCCCCTCATTCCCCCTCATCCTGTCCTTTTTCTCTCATCCTTCTCCAGGGCAAGATAGATTTCTTCACCCTCTTATGTGCGTATGTCATTTCCTCCCTGAGCCATTTCTGATGAGAATGAAGGCTAACTCATTCCCTCTTGCTTTCCCCTGTACTTCATTGAAAAAGCTTTTTTTGAGTCTTATGTGAAATCTCTCATCTTCTTCTTCTTCTTCTTCTTCATCTCCTTTTTCTTCCCCCCCGGTACTTTCCTCCATCTCCCATTGACTACATCCCTTTACCACATCATACCATTATATTCTACTCCTTCCTAAGTCCTGTCCTTATATGCCCCTAACAGCTCTTATAAATGAAAAAGTTCATATGGGTTATCAAAATCTTCTCCCTGTGCAGGAATATAAACAGTTCAACATCAACAAGGTCCTCATAGTTAGTCCCTCTCTTCTACTCCCTCTATGGTTCACCAGAGTCCTGTACTTGGGGATCAAATTTTTGTTCAGCTCTGGTAATCTCCATAGGAAAGTTTCAAAGTCCCCTGTTTCATTGAATGTCCATCTTTTCCCCTGAAAGAGAATGTTCAATTTTTCTGGGTAGTTGTTTCTTGGATGTAAAGCAAGATCTTTTGCCTTCTGGAATAACATATTCCAATCCCTATGAGCCCTTAATGTAGGTGCTGCCAGATCCTGTGTAATTCTGACTATGGAGCTTCAGTAGTGGAGCTTTTTTATTTTCTTCTCCTTTGTTTTGCTTTTTCCATTAGGCCTAAACTAGTTTTTGACATATTATTTTCTTCAGTATTTGTTGGTATATCTTTCACCAAGCTTTTGATTTGGTTTTCATGATTTTTCTGCATTGTTTTCATTTCTCCTTCCAATTTTTTCTCCACCTCCCACAATTGCTTTTCAAAGTCCTTTTGGAGCTCATCCATAGACTGAGCCCATTTTCTATTTCTCTTGGAGGTTTTGGATATGGAAAGTTCGATTTTGTCATCATCTGAATATGCATTTTGATCTTCCATGAGACTAAAGTAATTCTCTATGGTCAGATCCTTCTTTTTTCTGTTGTTTACTCATTTCCTCAGTGCAAGACTAATTTACAGCACTTCCAAGGCTTTGGGGTATTTTTTTGGGGGGGGAAGCCCACTGGGTCCTTTATTCCTACAAGGTCTTATGCACTGTAGCCTGTGCTTTGATATGTAGATGACCACAGCACTGCTCTCTGCCCTGGGGCTATAAGGAAGGATCCTGCTATCTTAGTATGGAAAGCCAAACTGCAATATGCTAGTGTAGGCAAACAGGAGAGTCTGATCCCTTGGGAGAGCAGAGAAATCTCTGCAGACTTCCTTTACCATCTCTGGGGGTCCAGGTTGCTTTCTCCAGATTCTCGCTGCAGATTCTGTGGCCATGCTCCTCACTCCACACTCACCCAGGTTCAGCAGAGTTCTCTCCTTGCCCCTTCAAGCTGAGCTGCACTGGGCTGGGCTGTGCTGGGCTGGGTTGGGCTGGGCTGCACCATGGCTTTCTTCCCAACACAGAGTCCTGGTGAAGCACACCTTTCCTGGGAAAATGTATTACTCAGTCTTCCTGAGGGTTCTGCCCTGCTAAGTTTTGGCTAGAGCCATGCTTTGTTTGTTTTTTGTGGTTTTGGGGGGTTCACAGTTCTCAGGAAATGCTGCCTTCATGCCAATATCTTGGCTCTGCCCCTACAAAGTATTTTACAAAGCCAAATCATTTCATGAGTGATTTGTATGCCTTTTGTCAAGCATACTTTCTCCCCTTCCCCCCAGGGTACTAAACCCTTTATCAAGAAAAGTATGGATTGGGTCCAACCCTGAATTACTTAACTATAAGCATTTCAAAGGACACTAAGTACTGGGAGGCTCTTAGTGTCTCCCTTAAGAACTGTACAATTGATCATATATTATAGGAGATACTGATTTAGGATTAACCAATTTATGATGACCTCATCAGAGAGAGTGACAGCAGATTTAGAATAGGTCAAAGGAAATTGAGACATTTAAGTTTAGAATAAACATCCTTGCTTTTCATCAGTGCCTTTTGTCTCAAACATTGATGCCATGTTGGACCTTTTCAGTGGAGAAACAAGCAACCATAGCCATAAACTTTAAATTCAATCGCTTCAATTTTATTTGTCCCTTTTATTTTCCTAAGAGAAGAACAATTCTCAAGAGTTATAAGTATTATATCTTCCTTTTGGGGGTTGTATATAATTTGATTGTCTTGACCAACATTTCTTTTATTTTGTTTTGTTTTGTTCCTTTCCCTTTTCATTTACTTTTGTATACAACTCTTGAGTTGTGTATTTGGCAATTGAATTCTCTGTTAAATTTTGGCTTTTTTGTCAGTAAATTTTGTAAGTCCTCTAGTTCATTTAATATCTGTCATTTCCCTGACGGTATATGCTGAATTTTGCAGGTTAGTATATTAGATATACCTTATTCCAGATCCTCTGGTCCTTCAGTGTTAATAGGTCCTGGGTGAGTCTGATTGTGTTTCCTTTGTATTTAAATTGTTTCCTTTTTTTTGCTGCTTGCAGAATTTTCCCCTTTATTGCAAAGTACTGGAATGTGGCTATAATGGCTCTTGGAGTTTTTATCCTGGGGGTCTATTTCTGGACAACTTCTGTGTATTCTTTAAATGGCTATATTGTCTTTTTGTTCTAGGAGATTTGGACAGGTTACCCTGATAATTTCCTGCATGATGTTTTCCAGGTTGCTGTTTTTTTTTTTCATATCTAGGCTTTCTAGTAGTCTGATGATTTGCAAATTATCTCCCTTGGATCTATTGTCCAGGTCATTTATTTACCCTAAAGGTAGTTTACATTTTCTTCAATGTTTTCAGTTTTTGTATTTTGTTTTATGGAATCTTATACTCTCATAGATTCATTGGGTTTTATTTTTCATTTCTAATTTTTAGTGTTTTATTATTTTCAATTAGCTTTCCTTTTCCAGTTAGAAGATTAGTTTCCCTTTCTCAGTTGGTTATTATTACTTTTAAGGGAGTTAAGGTCTGTGGACAATTTGTCCTAATTTTCCTTCATGACTCATTTCTCTTTTGAACTTTTCCTTCCTCTTTTCTTCGGTTTTTAAATTCTTTTTTAAGCTCTACTATGTACATTTGGATTTGAGTACTATTCATAGACTAATTTGAGATTTGCCCTGTGAGTAATTTTTTACTGATTTCTTCTTCAGGCATGGCATTGTTATCATCTTTATCTGTAAAACAGTTTTCTATAGCTAGTATTATTTTAGCTTTTTGGCTCATTTTTTTGTTGTTTGACTTTGTTCCTGCAATATAGGAAGTATAGATCCAAGCTTTTTATACTGAGATTGGAATATGATCCCTGGATTGTTGTTGGCCAAGAAGTTGTTTATGCATTCTAGGCCTTGCCTATGCAGAGGTTTATTTCCTTCTTTATGTTCATTGCCTGTGCAGTGATTTGTTCCCAACCCAGTCCTGTCTTTTGACCCATTGCCCAGGGTTTAGACTTTGTTTAGGGTTGGACTGTTCTCTGTGGGTTTGCTATCTAGCTGCCAGAATCTATGCTGTTGTCAAGCTGTGGAGACCTGAACTACATGGCATAAAGCCTCTCATTATCTTCCCCCTTCTCTAGCCTCAATTGGCTTTATTTCCCCTTTACCCCAAAGAGACAAACCTTCACTGAAGGTCCTCCACAATGTTTACTGTTGAAAACTTATTTGGATCTTCTCATTTTCTTGGTGGGATCTGTAGCTTCAATGTCAGTGCAGATTCTTCATTTATCTTTGGTATGGAAAAACTCAGGGAGCATGGAATCTTCAAGCCACCGTCTTGTCTCTGTTGTTTACAAAGACAGGAATTATTTGCTGTGCTATTTGTCTTTCTTTGAAGGTATATAAATACTACATCCTGTCACTGTAAACAATTCTGAATAGAAAAAATGTAAAATTCAGTATAAAGAAATGAAACAAACAAAAGAAAAAGGTAAAATTGATGCCAATCAAAAGACCTTTACAAAAATTGTTCCTTCTTTGAGGCTAGATATGAAGTCAGAAAAAGAAAATAAAAATGATTCCTTTGCATAACTTCTAAAAGTCATACTGTATATGCCCCACAGCTCTATTCTCTATTTAATTACTATCAACATTGTTGCTATTCCCTTTTTATTTCTCTTGTCTTTAATTTCACATAAAGGCATGAAGATGACTTTTAGAATATTAGAAATCTTCCTATTTCCCTTCTTGAAAAGATTTAGGTAGTTTGTACTTATGTTTCTTCTAATATTATATGCTTTGTGTATTACTCTTGCACTTTTACATTGACTGTCACTTCTACCTCTAGTGGTGTATCCTCAAATTCTTTATCTGGCTCTTATAATATGCTTCTCTTTCCTTCATCATGTTAAAGTCTAAATCCTCCTTTTCTTCTAGAACAACTACTCATGATTTTCTTCTGATTCTTATATTGGTTTAGATTCTGTCTTCCCTCAGTTTAGACTCAATGTCCTACATTGGTTTAGACTTTACATCCTCTATCAGTTGTGACACTATAGGCTTGGACTCTGTATGTTTCTTTTCTTTCAGAACAATCTTTCTTGTTTTTCCTTTTTTTATCTGCAGCTGACCTACTTCTTTTTACATTTTTGAATTTGTTTTACTTCCTGCTGTATTTACTCTATTTCTAACTTGACTTCTAACTTCACTAATTCTGATTTTACATTTTTACTATATCCTAGACCCAATTTCTTCTACTTCTTCTTACTTTGATTCATATTTTTTTTCTTTTGTTCCTGGTTTTACTATCTTATGTATTTCTCCTTTCTGGTGGTTATTTTGTTTTTTTGGTTATGTTTCAGCTTATTCTCATTCATATAAGGTTATTTTTATGACAAAAATGATTTTATGAATATTTTGTTATAATTGATACTTTTTTACTTTACAAAACATAAACATATACTTGATAACAGGATTATAGACTCAAGAAGTATGAAAATCTTTTGCAGAATAATTCTTATTTTTTTGAGAATGATTTGAAAAAAATTACAAACCAACCAATGCTAAATAATTTTATTTTATATTTGCCAATTTTATGATTATTATGAAAAAAACTTATTTGGTTTAGTTCCTTTTCACTTATTTGTAATGATTTGGGACATGGGGAGGGTGAATGTATTCATGTTCTTATAAATTTATGTTTGTTAATAATAAATAGGTGCTTTATTTTCACTGACGTTTTCTTCACTAATTGAAAAATGCTTAGTTTTACTATTAAGATGATTTATGAAGTCAAGTATCTACTAATATTATACAATAGAGGCATATATAAGACAGACTTAATTGTAATATTTATCATATTTGCTTCTGCTGGATTTTTTGATATCGATTTAGGATATAGTTTTCTGTTTGTTTTGTTTTTAAAATACAATTGGTGGAGCAGCTAGGTGCCACAGTGTTAGAGGACTGGCCCTGGAGTCAGAAGGAGCTGAGTCCAAATCTGATCTCAGATACTTAATAACTACCTAGCTGTGTGACCTTAAGTAAGTCACTTAATCCCACTGCCTTGCAAAAAAAGAAGTCATTGAGGTTAGGTAACTTGTCCAAGTTCACACAGTTAGGTAATTATTAATATCTGAAACCAGATTTGAGCTCAAGCCATCCTGACCCCATGGTTAATGCTCTAGCTACTGCATTACCCTGCCTCTCAGTTCTATGTCATATTGATTAGCATTTTGATGATGATGTTCATATTTATGTAGTAGAAAAACTGGGGCATACTAGGGATATTTTCTCTTTTAAATAAACTTTATATTATTGTATAGAGATTAGATGATTTTTAAATATTTGTTAGAAATCCCTTGTGAAGACATTCCACAATTGATAAATGGTCAAAGAATATAAACATGTGGTTTTCAGATGAAGAAATAAATCTAAAAGCATATGAAAAGTACTCTGTAACATCATTTCTAAAAGAAATGCAAATTAAAGCAACTCTGAGGAAACATGTCACACCTGTCAGTTTGGTTAATATGACAAAAAAGAGGCAAAATTATCAATGTTGGAGGGGATATGAGAGAACTGGGACAATAAGGCTTTATTGCTAAAGGTGTGAACAGATCCAACCATTCTGTAGAGCAATTTGGAACTATGCCCAAAGAGTGATAAAATTGAGCTACTAGGGTTGTATCTCAAAAAGAAAATTAAAAGTGGGAAATACCCACATTTGCAAAACTGTAGCAGCTCTTTTTGAAGTTGCAAAGATAGGAAATTGAGCAGATTCTCCTTCGGGAATGGCTGAACAAATTTTGGCATATGAATATAATTAAATTTTATTGTTCTGTAAGAAATCATGAACAGGTAGATTTCAGTAAAACCTTTGAATACTTAAATGAACTCATACTAAGTGAAGTGAGCAGAACCAGAACACTGGACAAGGTTGTGATGATCAACTGTGTTAGAGTTTGCTTTTCTAAACAGTACAATGATCAAAGAAAATTCTAAAGACTTGTGACAGAAAATTTCCTCCACATCCATTGAAAGAATTAGGGAGTCTAAATGCTGCCCAAAGATACAATCTTCACTTACTAAACTTTCTCTCTCTCATTTTTCCCTTTTATTCTGATTCTTTTGTTACAGCCTAAATAATACACAATATTTTTTAGTATGGTTGTGAATATATAACATATATCACATTACTCAATGTCAGGGGAAAGGTGGAAAAATGTGAAAATCAAAATCTTATGATAAATCAAAGTTGAAAAATATGTTGTAAAATAATTGGAAAAATAAAATCAAAAATAAAAGAAATAACTTGTTAATATTGTGTTTTTATCATGGAAATTAATTTGTTGAGCTGTTTAATTTTTTCTTCAGTATGCATTTTTATATTAATTTGGAATCTTTTGTTTTTATGTGCATCATAAGGAAATATGTAGAATACTGTTAAAGACTATAAATAGAATCTCTAGGGAAGGATACAAATCTCACTGCTGATATTATTCACTGATTGTTATAAAGTGTGGAAATCTCTTAAATTTTTAGAAACCAAAGCCATTCCCAAAGACTCACTTTCAGAAAAGCTTCAAATCTGCATCAGCAGTTTTCTTATGAGGGATCCTTCTATATTGCTGATATCACTAATTCAATCTAAACCAAAAACCAAAATATTTCTGATTATTCACTTTATTGGTTATCATTCATTGTGATCCCCACTTGTTTAAGTATGAGATTACCTCAATTATTTATTTTTGTTTTCCATTTTTAATGTTACTCCCTTATTTATTTTTTTATTGACCATTTTTCAGACATGTAAGATTTAATTTAAAATTTCAGTCAAGGTGACTCTGGGATCTGGCCAAGATGGTGGCATGAAGTTAATATGCTCCCAGAGCTTTTCCTTACCAAAAATAAATGAAGCTTCTGTCTGGACATTAAAGCTACAGATACCACCAAGAAAAAGAGGAAATTCAAAGAAGTTTTCAATTGTAGACAACATGGAGAATCTTTGGTAAAGTATGTCTCTTGGGGGGAAAGTGGAAGCAAAGTCCAGGAGGCAGGGGAGAGTAGGAAAGCCAGCAGGAGGCTTTTAGCCACAGGGAGATCCAGGTCCTGAAAGATTAACAATAGAAAAAGTCCCAGTCGCTAAGAAGCAAAGAAGTAGCAAAGAAGTTCTGAATTGTAGGCAATGTGAAGGATCTTCATTAAAGGTCTATCTCTTTGAGGGAAAAGGGCAAGTAAAGCCAAGTGAGACTAAAGAAGGGGCAAGCCAGTGAAAGGCTTTAAGTCACAGTGTCCAGATACCAAAAGTTTGACAACAGCATAGGTATCAGCAACTAGATAGCAAGCCAGCAGGGAGAGTTCCAACCCCAAACAAAGTCTGAATCTTCAGAATACCAGGACTGGATTAGGAATAAACCACTGCCTAGGTAGAGCCTAGACATAAAGTAGGAAATAAACCACTGCAAAGATGAGGCCCAGACTGAATAGGCAATATATTGGCCAATAGCAAGACAGGGATCACATCCCCAGCCCTAGCATAAAAAGCTTAGTTCTATGCTCCCCATACCCCAGGAGCGGAGCTCAAACAACAAAGATGTGGAAAAAAAAAAAAAAACTAAAAGAATGCTTAATATAAAACACTACTTTACAGATAAAGATGATAATAATGCCATGTCTGATGAAAAAATCAGTGAAAATTACTCACAGGAGAAGTCTTAAAAGAGTCTATGAATTGGACTCAAATCCAAACAACTCTTAGAAAAGCTTAAAGAAGAATTTAAAAAACAAAGAGAGAAAGAAGAAAAATGGAAAAAAGAAGTAAAATTTCAGGCAAACAATTTTTTTTCAATTATTTATTGAGACATGAATTTTGCACCTTGAAATCCTGCATCCTATATTTTAGTCATTTTGTATTCATTTTAAATTTGTCTTTTAATGTTTTCATTTTTATTCTTTCTATGATTTGGTCTCAATTTGACCAGGGAATTATTTAAAAATCAATCTCTAAGTTTCTGTGATAATTTCTAAATTTTCTTTTCTTTCTTTTACTTTTTTTATAATTGACTCTTTTGGTTTTTTTTCCTCATTGAGGAATTTGTTACCCAAATCTTAACTATTTTGACTTTGAAGTCCCTTTATAGACATATCAGTGAGATAGTTGCCAAACAACGCTAAACTTCTATTATATTACCTCCTCTGAGATATTTATTTATTAAATAACTCTACTGTGGTTTTGTTTTTCCCATTTAGAATGTACACTGAGTCAATGATTACTCTTTCATTCTGGTAAAGTTTTCCAGTGTTTGCCTTCTTGAATTTCTATCTTTTGTTTTATTTGCATATGAAAGACCTAACCAAATCTGATTTTCCTCTGTAGAAATTGCTCTCACTATTGTTCTATGGCAAATGGACATCTTTTGTCATCTTTTGTGCTCAAAAAGTATGCTCAGGTTTGCTAGGTAATTAATTTTGAATTAGGACCAATTTCCTCTGAATATTTATACCCATCATTTTTAGCTTTATTCTATTTCTTTACTACTTCTTTAGTTTTACTGTTCCTTTTGATTTGTTTAATTTTATTTTGCTCTGAGAGAAGACTTATTTGGGTTCATTGGGCTACTCTCTTTTAATGGAAACTCAACTGGAGTCAGTTCTTTTTTTTGGACTATTTCTTAAACCAATTGCTTCCAGCCCACTCTTACTCTACAGGTAATTATATTGAGATATTTGTTGATTAAAAGAATCTTACTTTATTAAATCCCTACTTATAACTGATATTGTCAACATCAACTGTTAATGAATTCCTTTCAAAGTCATTTTTCTCCTGATCACTCTTTTTGAGATGGGGAAGTTATTCTAAGTTCTTTACGAATCTAATCTATATGTAATCTTTTTTTGAGGTGGTTGTTTTTTTGTTATTTTAGGGTTTGGTTTTTTTTTTTTTTTTTTTTGCAAGGCAATGGGGATAAGTGGCTTGCCCAATGCCACACAGCTAGGTAATTTATTGTCTGAGGCCAGATTTGAACTCATGTACTCCTGACTCCAGGGCTGGTACTTTATCCACTGAGGCACCTAGCCATCCCAATCTAAATGTAATCTAGATAAAAAAATCTTCAGTTCTGCAAAATACACATATTCAAATATCTGAATGATTTTAAATTATTCATTAAGAATAGGCCATATATAAAATAATTCTGGACATTTTTGAATATCAACATATTATTTTCATAATTTACAATTTGTAAGATTTGGTATTATTGGTATTAAATGATAAAAGTGTTTTATGATTTGAAAAACATTTTACAAATATTATCTAAAGTAATCCTTATCACAAAAGTGGGAGGCACATACTTTTAATTATTTCCATTTCATAGAAAAGCAAACAGACTGAAAAATTAAGGGATTCCAAAATAAAGTCAAAATGGTTACAGGATTTATCCCTAAAGAGTGATACCACAAATAATTTAATAGACCAAAAATACTTTATCTATCTGATCTATGGAAAAGGAATAAATTTATGCCCAACAAGAATTAGAGCATATTATAAACTGTGAAATGAATGATTTTCACTATATCAAATGAAAAAGTTTTCACACTAATAAAATCAATGCTGCCAAAATTAAAAGGAAAGCAGAAAGCTGGGAAATGAACTTCACAGTCTCTCTCTATATAAAATATAGAGAGATTTGCATCAGATTTATAACATCATAAGTCATTCTTCAATTGATAAAGTCAAAGGATATTAACAAACTGTTTTCAAATGAAGATATTAAAGCTATATATAATCATATTTTAAAAATTCTCCAAATAATTATTGATTAGAGAAATGCAAATTAAAACATCAATGAGCTATCATTTTACCTATTAGATTAGCCCAGATGACAAAAAGGCAAGATAATCCATGTTGGAGAGCTTGTGGGAGTATTGGGACATTGATGCATTGCTAGTGGAGTTGTGAACAGATGTAACCTTTCTGTAGAGCAATATGGAACTATACCCAAAGAGTAATAAAATTGTTCTTACCTTATGACCCAGCAATTCCAATTCTAGGTATATTTCCAGAATAAATTATAAAAAATTGGAAAAGTTCTACTTATTTCAAAATATTCATAGCAGCTCTTTTTTTGTAATGGCAAGGAATTGGAAATTGAGGGGATGTTTATCAATTGGGTAATGGCTAAACAAGTTATGGAACATGAATACTATGGAAAACTATTGTTATATGAAAAAGCATAAATGATAGGACTCTAGAGAAGCATGGAATGACTTATGGGATCTCTTGCTGAGCAAAGGGAGAACAAAGAGAATAATGTCCACATCAACAACAACATTATGAGATGCAAAACTCTGATAGAAGCAACTCCTCTCATCAGTCCAGAGAGCTCACACAATTGTATCTGACTAGCTATAGAATATATTATTCCCAATCAAAGGAATAAAAATAAAACAAAACAAAATAAACAGGGGAAAAAATAACCCTTCCAAATATGATGAACACTTTATAAAAATCATTTGTTATGTATCTCTTTCCCTTTATCCTAATTCCTCATGCCAAAAATTACTAATTTGTAAAGTTGTTTAACAAAATAAGTATGTAAAATGTTAACTTGACTGTTCCCTGCTGGGGGGGGGGGGGGGGGGCTAGCGAGGGTGGAGGGAAATTTTGGAACTTGGAAATATGTATGTACATATGGATGAAAAAATTAAATAAATTTCAGGAAAAAAATTTAAGAAAAGGAAACACTAAGTGATATGGTCAGGATGACACAACCATTAAGTGTCTGATGGGATTTGAACTCATCTTTCTGACTCCAGATGCAGTACTCTATCACTGATCAACCTAGCTGACCTAATTGTATAAACTATGAAATTGAAATACTTTACCCTAATTAACATTCACGAATCAGTAATTTCAAGTTCAATTCCTATTTCAAATAATCATCCAATTGTATAGCCAAGGAGAAATTTTTATTTTGCCTCAGAAAACATGGGTTTTGTAATATATAGAATTTTTATATTTATTTTACTATCTATCTCGTAGAGTTGTAAGAGAAATAACACTTATTTCAATAATAAGGATTAACTAGTTAGTTAGTTATGGTTAAAATATACATAAATTTAAGGATTTATATATCTTAGTTCATAGTTTATTATTAAGTATTCAGAGAAGTTTTATATATATATATATATATATATATATATATATTATAATATATATATATATACTCTGATTATGATTTATTTAATTCAGACTTATAGAGGTCAAAAACTATTGTTTTCGATTTACATTACCATTGTCAGACCTCAGAAATGAATCAGTCAATAAACATTTTTTTAGCACTTATAGCAAATAAATATTACTTACCTTGAATGAAATAATACACATTGATAAATACACTGAGGAATAATTTTCTTATTTTTATTATAAATAAAATTACTTTATGATGCTAACTAGAAATATAGATAGATGAGTGATCTGTCATTGATATAAGAAAATTATGGGAAGAAGTTATGAAGCATATTAATTTCTAGGGAAGACAAAACAAAAAGAAAGGTAAAACCAAACAGTCTTTAAGACCATTCAATCTAATGGCATATGGCAACACTTAAAAAGAAATAGGTGATAGGTGAGGTTGAGTGCAGTATAAGGAGGACTCACTGAGAGGAATAATAAAGTTCTGTAGTGAGGAGGGAAATTATGGGGTGCTTGTCTGAACCTCCTACTGAACTGGTCAATTTAAAAGGGGTATTCTGAATTACTCTCTCTAATCAGAGGAAGGAAAAGTCCAAGAGTCAGGTATTATTGAGGTGTGACTTTAAATATACCAGTGACTTGACTTGATGTGGCATTTATTTTAAGTTTATGATACAAACAAAATAATTGCAGGCAACCCATAATTCCTTCCTTTTTAGATGAATATTATGTTCAGCTGTATCATTTTCATTTTCAAAGTATTAATAACACTTTAAATGACAAAAAATAAAAAAAATTGCAATAGAAAATAATCACAAAATAAAAATCTTTCACAAAATAAGTTTACTAATGTATATTTCCAATCCTTGTTAAGATGAGAGATAATACATTTTGGGTTTCACAGCATGTGCTACCATAAACAGATGTCCATTGCCTTGGGTGAACCTGTATACTGAGAAGTATCTACTATCTGTATCATTAGTCTTGATCTGCTTTGTAAGACAATAATAATGAAGCACAAATTAGTCATCTGATCTCTGCCATATTTAAAGTTTCTTATTTGAAATAGATACTTTTAATTCAAAAGGAAGATAGGAAAAAATAGTAGTTTAATCACAATAATTTTATAATGATATTAAGAAAAATAATTTATATAGCACTCTAAAGTTTGTAAAGACATTTATAAATTTTATCTCATTATCAAATGAGATCACAACAGCCCTGTGAGATAAGTTCCATTATTATTCTTCTTTTACAGATAATGAAACAAAGGAAGGCATAGGCTCAAGGCCACTGAGGGAACTGAGTTTGGCTGGATTTGAACTTAGCATTTCTTGAATTCAGATTCATTGTTCTATCCATCATGTCACCTAGTATCATATAGTACTTTTTTTAAAGTAGTTTACATAATTCTTTATCACTGTCCATAGACCTACTTATTTATTTATACATGAAAAAAAATGAAAATATAAGGCAAGAGAAGTCAGGGTCAAAGGACAGTGCTCATTTGATATGAGTTCATAGACTTAAAGTTAAAGTGCTCATATTCTAACTTGTGCTACATGACTTCACTTTTTGTTACACTCTGATTTTTAATATACCATATAATATGAATTAAATTAAAAACTCAATTCCATTATCATTGTGAAAATATTGAACTTGAACTCATATGCTTGCTAATTCCATTTGAAGCCAGATTCAAGTCCCTTCAGAGTAAGGTTTATATTATTTGGATTCTATACTCCCAAATTACAGTACATTACTTTTGATATCATGGGTGCTTATTAAAAATTTGTTCAGTTAAATTAATTTCAGTAATACACACTGACATGTATTGAAGAATTTTCTCATTTTACTAAAATACTTTATTTTAATAATATTTTAATTTTTCCTAATTATATGGCACGACAATTTTTAGTATTCATTTTTGCAAGATTTTGAATTCCAAATTTTTCTTCCTCTCTCCCTACCTTTCCATCTTCACACACACACACACACACACACACACACACACACACATACATATACATACATGTATATATATATATATATATATATGCTATGATGTAAAATATTTTTCCATATTTGTCACAGTTGTGAAAGAAGGAAGGAATCAAAAGGCAAAAAAAGCAAAAAAAGTATAGAGTAATTGGAAAAATATTTCAATCTGCAATCATAATCCATAAGTTCTTTTTCTTGTTGTGATTAATATTTTTGATATTGAGACTTTTTTGGATAAATGTGTTGCTAAGAAGAGATGAGTCATTCATAGATATCAATCACAATATTTGTGATTTTGTGTACAATGTTTTCCTTATTCTTTTCACTTTCCCTTACTTCACATAAGTTGTTCCAGATGTTGAGACCTACTTGTCCTCCATTTCTTTTTGAACAATAGTATTCCATTACATTAATATACCACAATTTGTTCTTATGATGGACACTCTGAACAAATTCTAGTATTTTTTCTGGCATAATAAAATGATTCTATAAATATTTTTACACATGTGGGTCATTTTCCCTTATTTATAGTCTCTTTGAGATACAGATCAATTACTGATTTTGCTGGACCAAGTGTATGTGCAATTTCATATCCCTTTAGGCATTGTTGCAAATTGCTCTCCATAATGGTTGGATCAGTTCACAATTTCACCATCAGAATATTAATGTCCGAGTTTATCCACATCTCCACATTGATCATTTTCCTTTCTTGTCATATTGGTCAATCTGATAGGTATGATGTTGTTTTAAATTGCATTTCTCTAAACCAAAGTGATTTAAAGCACTTCTTCATATGACTATAAATAGTTTTGATATTTTTTTATCTGTAAATTGCTTGTTCTTTTCATTTGACAATTTAATTGTGAAATGACTTCTATTCTTATCAATTTGACTCATATATATTTGAAAAATGAAGATTTTATCACAGACATTTATTATAAAGATTGTTTCTCAGCTTTTTTTAAAATTTCCTCCTAATCTTCACGATATTAATTTTGTTTGTACAAAAGTTCTATTTTGTTCTGGTCAAAATCATCTATTTTATATTCCATAATTTTCTTTATTTCATGAATTCTTCCCATCCCCATAGATCTGCCAGGTAGACTCTTCCTTTCTCTTCTAATTTGTTTTCACTATATATTTAAATCAGAAATGTATAAATTTACTTTTAAAAGTTTTTATTAGGGCAGCTAGGTGGCAATGATCATAGAGCACCAGCCTTGGAGCCAGGAGTACCTGACTTCAAATCCAGGTGGCAAAGTGCATAGAGCACCAGGCTTGGAGCCAGGAGTACCTGAGTTCAAATCCAGCCTCAGACACTTAATAATTACCTAGCTGTGTGGCCTTGGGCAAGCCACAACCCCATTTTCCCTGCATAAAAAGCTAAAAAGAACTTTTATTGAAAAAACAGACAGTATAGTTTTATTTGCCATTTTTGTGAGAGCTCTGTGATAGCTCAGTTTCGATTATTAAAGCCTTTAGTAAACCCACATGGGGCCATTTAAATCACACTATGGGCCATATTGGACAGCCCTGATCTATGTCATGCGAATATTCCATTTTGACATTATTTTGACTGTTATGACAGTCATTGACCACTATATCTTATTTACCTAATCTATTCCACTGTTCCACAGCCCTATTTATTAGCCAGTACAAATAATTTTCATGATTTTTTATTTTTAAATATAGTTTGAACTCCTATATTGCTAGGCATACTTCTTTTGTGTTTGTTTTATTATTCTCCATTATATTGTTGATCTTTAGATTTCCTCAAATTTTGCTATTTTTTCTCTATCAAATATTTGATGGTTTATGTGGCACTGTATAAATTAATTAATTTATGTAGATTTGCCATTTTTATTGTATTGGCTCAACCTATTCATGAACAATTGCTATTCTAATCGTTTAAACCTGACTTTTATTTGGGTGAAGAGTGTTTTGTGATTATATTCATATAATTCCTGGATTTATTTTGGCAGAAAGACTCCCAAGTCCTTTATATTGTCTATAGTTTTTTTAAAAGGATTTTCTCTCTTTACCTCTTGCTGCTGGACTATTGTTGTTCATATAAAGAAATGCCAATGATTTATGTGAGTTTATCATGTATCCTGCAACTTTTCTCAATTTGTTAATTACATCAAGTAGTTTTTTTAGGGTTCTAAGTATATATCATAACATCTTCAATGAGTGATAGTTTTGTTTCCCCATTTCCAGGTTCAATTTCTTTGATTTTTTTTTCTCATATCCCTACACAAACATTTCTAGTTCTATACTGAATCATAATGATGATAATGGTCAGTCTTGCTTTACAACCAATCTCACTAGGAGGGCTTCCAGATCATTCCCACAAAAATAATCCATGTTGATAATTTAGATAATTTTGATGCTCTTCCACTTGGTCTATATATGTTTATATATGTGTATATATATATATATATATATATATATATATATATATTCAATTACATGAATATTCTCTTTATTCCATGCTTCATATTGGGTTTTTTGGGGCTTTTTGTTTTTGTTTTTGTTTTTTTTAGGCTTTTGCAAGGCAAATGGGGTTAAGTGACTTGCCCAAGGCCACACAAACAGGTAATTATTAAGTGTCTGAGACTGGTTTTGAACCCAGGTACTCCTGACTCCAAGGTTGGTGCTTTATCCACTATGCCACCTAGCCACCCCCTTCATATTGTTTTTAATGGGAATGTGTGCTGCATCTTGTCAAAGCTACTTCAAAACTATTCAGATAATGATATGATTTCTGTTTACCTTGTTAGTGATATGGACAATTACTTTAATAGTTTTCCTAATACTGAACCAAATCTGCAATCCTACCAAGTACAAATACTACCTGTTTACACTGCACAATTCCTTTGATATACTGCTGCAATTGCACCACTTGTATTTTGTTCAAAATTTTTGTATCAACCTTCACTAGAAAAAGCAATTTATAATCTTTCTCTATTTTAGAGCTTCCCAATCTAGGCCTCAGCATCATATCCATTTCAAATGGAAGGATCCCTCACATGCACATTTTCCCAAATAATTTATATAGCAATGGAATTAATTATTTTTCAAATGATTCATAGAATTCATCTGGAAATTTTCATTTACCCATCTTCCCTGGAAACTTCATCACTGGGAGTTCATAAATAAATTGTTCTAATTCTTTTTCTAAAATGTTTTTTTTTAATGGATTCCATTTATTGATCTGTTAATCTGGATAATCTACATTTTCATACATTTTCATCAATTTCAGTCAGATTATAAGATCTATTGGTATGCAATTGTTTTAAATACATATAATGCTTTATTGGCAATTATTGTTTAAATTTCTTGATCATTGCTGATGATCATAACCCCTCGTTTTTGAAACTGGATATGTGATTTTTCTCCCTTCTTGCCTCTTATCAAATTAACCAATGGCTATTCATTCTATTGTTTGTTTGTTTTTACCTAAAACCAGTTCCGAGACACATTCATTAACTTAATAGCTTTTTAACTCTCAATCTTTCTCTTAATTTCCTGGATTACCAAAGTGGTGGTCAATTAAGGAATTTTTAATTTCTTCATTTTCTAGTATTTTTAATTTCAAGCCCAATTCTTGATATTTTTCTTTTTTTAATGATTTCAGAATTTGGATGAATAATTTTCCCATAATTACTATCTGACCCTTTCCCTTAAATTTTGAAATGTTGTCTAATTGTTGCCTCCCTCCTTAAAAAAATTGGGATTGTTTACATTATTTGTTCCTCAGACCACACATTCCCCTACTAGATTAACTGATTTCTACTTAATTTTAAATTATCGGCAGAGCTCTGTCCTCTGCCCCTGGAACAGGACTCTGGGGCTCTGAAAACATTCAGATCCTGATCCCAGTCTAGCCCCCCCCCCCCCACAGAACAACAGGACGCCCCCCACCTCAGCCCTGTGGCAGAGGGGAGCACTTATGGTCATGCACAGACCAGGAGGGAGGACAGAACCTCACACACTGAGACCCTTGTAGGAGTGTCCCAAAAGCACAGGAAGTACCCCCAAAAACATGCTTAGGCTGGGAAAATGAACAAGCAAAGAAACAAGAGGAAGACCATTGAGAAATATTTTGCAAATGAGCCCAAGAAGGATCAAAATACTTAGTCTGAAGATGAGGAAGCACAAGCTCCTGTATCTAAAGACTCCAAGAAAAACAGAAATTGGGCTCAGGCTATGACAGAGCTCAAAAAAGACTTTGAAAATCAAATGAGGGAGTTAGAAGAAAAATTGGGGAAAGAAAGGAGAGAGATGCAGGAAAAACATGAAAATGAAGTCAGCAGCTTAGTCAAGGAAATCCAAAAAAAATGCTGAAGAAAATAGCATGACAAAAAACAGCTTAGGTCAAATGGATAAAACAGTTCAAAAAGTTATTGAGGAGAAGAATGCTTTAAAAAGCAAAATTGGCCAGATGGAAAAAGAGATAAGAAAACTTTCTGAGGAGAACAAATCCTTCAGACAAAGAATAGAATTCAGGGAGATTGATGAATTTACCAGAAATCAGGAATCAGTACTTCAAAACCAAAAAGATGAAAAATTAGAAGAAAATGTGAAATATCTCATTGAAAAAAACAACTGAGAGGGAAAACAGACTTAGGAAAGGTAATTTGAAAATTATTGGAATACCTGCAAGTAATGATCAGGAAAAGAGCCTTGACATCATTTATAAAGAATTACTACAGGAAAATTGCCCTGATATTCTAGAAGCAGAGGGAAAAATAGAAATGGAGAGAATCCACCGATCCCCCCGAGAAAGAGATCCCAAAAAAACAACCCCCAGGAATATTATAGCCAAGTTCCAGAACTCCCAAGTCAAAGAGAAAATATTACAAGCAGCCAGAAGGACACAGTTCAAATATCGTGGAGCTGCAGTCAGGATCACACAGGACTTAGCAGCAACTACAATGCAAGCTCATAGGTCTTGGAATACAATATAACAGAAGGCAAAAGAGCTTAGAATGCAGCCAAGAATAAACTACCCAGCAAGGCTGAATGTCCTCTTCCAGGGGAAAAAGATGGACTTTCAATGAACCAGGGGAATTTCAAAGGTTCCTTTTGGAATGGCCAGAGCTGAACAGAAGGTTTGATCTTCAGATACAGGACTCAGGTGAAGCATGGAGATTGGAGGAGAGGGAGGAAATATGAGGGACTTAATGAGAATGAACTGCATGTATAGAAACATGATACTGATAGTATTCATATGAACAATCTCAGTTAATAGAGCAGGTAGAGGGAGCTTTTATAGTTGAAGCACAGGAGAAAGCTGAATTCGAAGATAAAATATGGTGTAAAAATGGAGTCAATAGGAAAAAAGGGAAATGGAATGGGAGAAAGAAAAAGGAGAGTTGGGAATAGTCCAAGATATTTCACATAATAAGATTTTTTTATTACAAAGAGCTATTGCAATGATATGGAAGGGGGGAGGCAAGGGGGAATGAGGGAACCTTTGCTCCCATCAGAGATGGCTAGGAGAGGAAACAGCAAATATACTCAATGGGGTATAGACAACTGGAGAAAGAAGGAGGGGGGAGCAGGGGGAAGGGGTGGGGATGTGAATAAAGGAGGAGAGGATGGACCATGGGGGGAGAGTGGTCAGATATAACACATTTTCTTTTTTACTTCTTGCAGGGGGCTGGGAGTAGATGGCCTGCCCAGGACCATAGGGCCAGGTGGATTCTAAGCCTAAGGGTTGGTATGGGGGCTCAGCGCTTCTTGGCCCCAGGACCAGGGATCTGTCTGCTGCACCACTCAGCGACCCTACAGCAGAGTCAGATTGAAAGGAGAGCGAAAATATAGTACATGGTAGTGGAGAAATAAGAAAGGAGGGAGTTGCAATCAGCTATGGCCAAGTTGGAAAAATATGGAAGTAACTTTTGTGATGGACTTATCATAAAGAATGTGATCCACCCAGGACAGAGTTGATGGTGTTGGAACAAAGACTGAAGCACATTTTTTGTTATTATTATTTGGGGGAGGGTGCAGGGCAAGTGGGGCTGGGTGGCCTGCCTGGGGCCACATAGCAGGGTGATCTTTGGGTGTCTGGGGCCAGATATGGACCCAGGTGCTCCTGGCTCAAGGGCCAATGCTGTGTCTGCCACCCAGCCACCCCTACTATTATTACTATTTTATTTTATTTTGGGTCATTTTTTTTTCTTTTGGTTTTTGCAGGGCAGTGGGGATCGGGTGGCTTGCATGTCACATGGCTGGGTGATTATGGGTTTTATGAGGCTGGCTATGGACTCTTGTGCTCATGGCTCCAGGGCTGGTGCTTTGTCCATTGTGCCACCTGGCCATACCTACAATTATTACTATTATTTTTTTTTAATTTTAGTTTTTTTTCTCTCCCCTTTACTTTTTCGCCCAAGCAAGTCTATCTTTATTCATGGTGGGAGGGGTTTACTTGTAAACAAGTATATTTTGTTTATGTAAAAAAACATTTGTACAAAGTGAGAATAAAAAAAAAAAAAATAAAAATAAAATAAAAAAATAAATTATCTTTCCACTGCACTTTGCTGAGTAGAAATTTTATTGCATTTTCACTTGAAAAGAATGCATTTAATATTTCTGCCATTCTACATATGATTCTGAGATTTTTTATGGCCTAATGTTTGGTTGGCTTTTGTGCAAGTGCTGTGCACTGTTGAGAAAAGGATTATTCATTCTGTTCTCATTTAGCTCTCTCCAAATGGATCTTACATGTAAGGTTAAAAATATTCTATTAGCTCTTTGGTTTCTTTCTTCTTCTTTTTTTTTTGATAAATTTATTATGTCCTAAAAAGGACAGTTGATATTCCCTACTAAAAGAGTTCTACTCTTCACTTCCTCCTGCAACTCAATCAATCTCTGCTTTAAGAGTTTGGATGCTCTTTTACTTGACCTATATATGTGTAGTATTGATATCACTTCACTGTTTTTGGTACCTTTCAGCAAATACATGGATTTACTTTTAGGTCTTTTAATTAGATCTATTTTTACTTTCACTTTGTCTGATATCAGGATTGCTATCCCTGCTCTTTTAACCTCCAATGAAACATAATGGATTTTGCTCCATTACATTTAATCTGTGTCTTTCTGCTTCAAGTGTTTTTTGGAAACAACATATTGTAGGATTTTGGTTTTTAATCCACCATGCTATCCACTTCCATTTTATAGGATATTTCATCCCATTCACATTCCTAGTTATGATTACAATCTATTTCCCTCCATCTTATTTATTTTTCTTTTTTGGCCCGTATCTCCTTTCTCCCTTTTGTCTTCAACAGCATTCTCCTTTTGTCTTCCACTTCCCCTGATCTGCTTTCCCTCTTCTAAATTTCTATTGTTATTCAACTTCCTTACATCCTACTTCTTGTGAGGTGAGCTAAATTTTTATATTCAACTGTCTATATTTTTCCCTTTTTGAGTCAATGCTAAAGATTGTAAGGTTTGTGCACTAGGCATCACCCACCCTCCAACCTTCTTCTCCACTAAAAATGATTTTCTGTACCTCTTGTAAAAGGATGTACCTTATATTTCCCCTCCCTTCTAGCTACACCCAGCATATTTCTTTCTTATCCCTTAGTCATTTTTTTACTGTATTCCCTTAAATTCACCTTATACTCATATCCCCATCTATGTATATTCCTTTGAGATATACTATTAGTGGTACAATTTCCAATATTTACAAATATCACCTTCTGTCTTAGCTCTAATGAATTATTATTTTTCTCTTTTTACCTATTTATTCATTCTTTGAATATAATTAAGGAAACCAAATATTTGGTTTAACTCTAACTTCCTTATGAAAGATTGAAATATTTCAATTTCATTGGATGCTCCTTTTTTCCCATGATATACTTAATTTTTTGGGTAAGTGATTCTTGGTTGTAGGCTTTAGTATCTGCCCCTTCAAGAATATCATATTCCATGCCCTGTGATCTTTAATATTGCAGCTGCTATTTCTGTGCAATATAGAATTGTGACTACTTGAAATTGGAATTTTTTCCTTTGATACACTTATAGCATTTTTTCTTGACCTGATAATTCAAAATTAACTATTGTTTCCCTTGCAGTTATTTTTTTTTTTAATTTTGGATTGTCTTTGCCAAGATGCTTGGTGAATTGTTTTGATATCTATTTTACTCTCTGCTCCCAAGATGCTAGGGCAGTTTCTCTTGATAATTGCTTGTAAAATAATTCTAGGTCTTAATTATGATTAGTGCTTTCAGGTAGTCCAATGATTCTGACATTTTCTCTCATGGATCTGTTTTCCAGTCAGTTGTTTGTTTGTTTTTTTCCCAAAACGTATTTTATATTTAAATTTTTTTCTCATTCTTTTGACTTTGATTGATGCTTGATGTATTATAGAGTCATTGGCTTCTATTTGCATTACTCTTCTTTTTTAAGGAGTTGTTTGTCCTTAGTTACCTTTTGCAGTTCTTCTCTATTTGGTCAATTATATTTTTAGGAGTGATTATCTTCTATTAAGCTTTGCATCTACTTTTCCATTTGTCAAATTCTACTTTTTATGCAATTCTTTTCTTTTTCCAAGCTGTTGATTCTTTTTTCATGATTCTTTTGCATCACTCATTTATTTTCTCAATTTTCCTTCTATATCTCTTATGTATTTTTTCAGTTTTATTTTTCAGTTCCAGCTTGAGTTTCTTCTGGACTTGAGACAACTTCCTTTTTCTCTTTTAGATTTTAAACACGAATATTTTGGCACTGTTTTCTTCATCTGTTTTTGTGTTTTGATTTTCCCTCTCACCATAATACTTTGTACAATCATACTATTTTTTTGTTCATTTTTTTTACTTTATTCCCTTTCTTTTAAATTTGAGCTCTGCTCCCTGAGTTGAAGGAACATTGTCTCAGCCATCTTGTGTGGGGGCTGCAGGTACTACAGTCAAACAGGGTCAAGACTGGAGTCAGGACCATTCCTCATTTTGAGTTCAAATCTGTTCTCAGACTTTCCTAGCTGTCTGACTCTGGACAAGAAATTTAATCCTGTTTGCCCCAGTTTTATCACTTGTAAAATTAGTTAGAGAGGAAAATAGCAAACTGTTCCAGGATCTTTGTCAAGGAAACTCCAAACAGGGTCATAAAAAATAGAACACAAACAAAATGACAGAATAATAATCACAAAAGTACCTTAGGTTATTTTTGAAGAGAATATTGGACTGCAATTCATAAGACCAAACAGCTTTGTCCATTCTGCTAATCCTATTAGCTTATATTTGCATGACATTTAAAAATATTTGAAAAATACTTTGTATTATCCTCTGTGTCATTGAATTTTCATAGATATCCTGTAAGGTCCATAGAGGGAACTGTATTGTGGTCATTTTATAGCAAAAGAAACCAACTCTCAAAAATGTTAGATGATTTGCTGAAGTCCCAAATAATTTTATTTAGCATCATGCAACTCACCTAAACTTCTTGTTTTATCAACATTTTAGCTTGTTTTTTAAATTTTATCAACTGTTAATGGAAAGACTTCTTTTTTCATTGAATGCTTTAATTTTTCTAAATTATATGAAAAACAATTTAAAGTTTTTTTTCAAATTTTGGACTCCAAGATATCTTTTTCACTGCCCTTCTTCCATTGAAAACACAATTTAACATAGGTGATACATGTATAATCATGAAAAGCACATTGTAAGTAAGCTCTGATGTGAAAGAAAATACAGACAAAAAAAACTCCTAGAAAATAAACAAAAGCATCTGGCTTTAGATTCCATTAGTTTTTCCCCCCTGGAGATGCATAGCACATTTCATTACAAGATCTTCAGAATTTTCTTGGATCATTATATTCCTGAGAATAACTAAGCTATTCAGAGTAGGTCATCTTGCAATATTGATATTCCTGTGTACAATGTTCTCCTGATTCTGCTCTTCATTTTGCATCAGTTCATATTGTCTTTCCACATTTTTTCTTTTTATTTGCGATTACATGCAAAGATAGCTTTCAACATTCATTATTTGCTAATTTTGAGTTCCCCATTTACCTACCTCCTTCCCATTGCATTGAACAAAATGATTTAGGTTGTACATGTATAATCTTGTTTAACATATTTCCATATTAGGCATACTGTGAAAGAAGAAATAGAGTTAAGGGGCATAAAGATCATGAGAAAGAAAGAAATAAAGTAAAAAACTTTTTTTTTTATTTTCCTTCATCTTTTCTTCCCCTCATTTGTACTCTTCTTTCTTCCTTCCCCTTACACCCTCCTTAGCAATATTTTCCTTTTGATTGTTGCCTGCCTCACATTGTTCTTTCTTTTTTTTATCTCTTATTTTCCTGTTGAGTAAGATTAATCTCTATAACCAAAATGAGTATATATAGCATTTCCTCTTTTACACAAATCTGTTGAAAGATTTTCTTAGTGTTTACGCTTTCCCTTCTTTCTTTCTACTATAAAATAGCCTTTGTGCCTCTCCATGTGACTTCAATTATGCTCTAATACCTTCACTATTTTCACACAACATAATGTTTTCTCCTCGAGTTATGAGAAACATAATTGTCTGGTACCCTCACCCTCTGTCAAAGCATATCCCTTTCAGCTATCCTGCTGAGAGTATAATTCTTAAGAGCCATGAGAGTTGTCACAATTATGATCAAGTTATATTTACATCCCCTTTTCAAGTTTATTCCTTTCAAATTTCCCAACAGAAATATAACGCTCAGGAACTAAACTGGCATCACATCTGGATCAATTTATATTCACATCCACTCTCCTAGTAGCCTCCCAACAGCTGTACCAATAGAAATGCAACCCCTATGAGCTAAAGGAAATCATCATATCATAATGACTTTATACTCCCACACACTCTACCTTAATATGTTCCTTTTAAATGACCAAAGAGAAGTACAATTCTCCAGAGTTACATATCTTCTGGTTAGACTTATTGACTCTTTTTTTCTTTCAATTTACTTTTTTACACATCTCATATCTTTTATTTGAAGATGAAATTTTCTGTTCAGGTCTGCTCATTTTATCAAGTAAGTTTAGTACATAATCTATTAATTTGAAACTTCATCTTTTCTCCTGAAAGGATACGCTCAATTTTGCAAGATATTTGATATTTTAATTAATCCAAGCTCCATTGACCTAGGAAATATCATATTTCAGACCTTCTGATCCATTGAGATAGAAGCTGATAATTCTTATGTCACACTGATTGTGGATCCCTGGTATTTAAATTGTTTCTTTGGGGCAAATTTCAGTATTTTTCCATTAGCTGAGAATTCTGAAATTTGTATTTTGGGATATCTCTCTGACAGTGAATGATGGATTTTTTATAAAAATAGTTTTAGCTTCTTGTTCTAGCATATTAGGGCAGCTTTTCTATGATAATTTAATGCATGATATAATTGAGGTTCTTTCTCTGATGTTGGATATCAAGTCAATGAATATTTCGTAAATTATCTTTCATGAATCTATTTTCTAGATCTTTTTTCTAAAAAGGTACTTTATTTTTTCCCTATTTCTTTAGCCTTTTAGTTTTGATGATGAAATCTTGGAGTTTAATATTTTCATTATTTTCCATTTGTCCAATTACAATTTTAGGGTTTTACTTTATTCAGTTAGATTTTGTGTTTCCTTTTCCAATTGGTTAATTTTACTTTTAGAAGAGTTGATTTATTTTTCCATTTGACTAATTAACTTTTAAAGATTTTTTTTCAATTTTTCATAATTCCCATTTATGATATAATTCCCCTCATTTCTTTTCTCTAGTTTTTCTTCTTCTTCTTCTCTTTGGTTTTTTTAAAATTCCTTTTGAGCTCTTCCAAGAGGTCTTTTTGGATTTCAGACCAAATCATAAATCTGTGAGGCTTCACATGAAGGTCTTTTGTTGCTGTTTTTCTCTTTTGAGATGGCATTTTTATCATTCCTATCAGTAAACTAGGTTACTATGATTAGTGATGTTTTTTCCTTTTGTTGTTCAGTTAGATAGCTGAACTCTGCTCCTGGGGAAAAGGGGACATAGTCTCAAACTTTTTTTGGTCTAGGACTGGAGGTCTGGTCCCTGACTTCCCACTTAACTATGATATTTCAGGTGCTAGCGCTTGGCTTCCTGCATTAGGGGAGCCGAAGCCAGTCCAATTTGTTGCACTAGCATTTCTGGGATATGAACTTTGTCTTCTGAGGTCATGAGGTGACCTTTATTGGTGCAGTGCTGTTATGCTGGCCTGCTGGGCCCAGATCTGTACTTTGCTGTGCTAACACCTTCCCATTAGTTTTCCAATTCATCTACACTGGGCTATAATCCCCATTTTTCCCCATGAGAGATAGACTTTTAATGAATTTCCTTCATGATATCTTGAGTTAAGAAGCTATTTCACTCTCTATTTTGCTATATGGTTTCTGTCACCAAAGGGTCTGTTTAGAAGCTTCATTTAAAGTTGTTACAGGGGTGGCTAGGTGGCGCAGTGGATAGAGCACCAGTCCTGGAGTCAGGAGTACCTGGTTTCAAATCCAACCTCAGACACTTAATAATTACCTAGCCGTGTGGCCTTGGGTAAGACACTTAGTCCCATTCATTGCCTTGAAAAAAAAATTAAAAAAAAATAAAGTTGTTACAGCAAAAGTTCCAGAAGCATCCTAGCTTTGCAGTTGTCATCTTGGCTCTGATCTCAGAAAGCCTGGAATTTACTCTAAAAGTTCTATTCTTCTGTGTTGTGTTACACCAAGGCAGGCAACTGGAATGCCATTTTTTTTATTTAACCTTTTATTTAATTAAAATAATATTACTACTCAAAAATCTTCCCTCGACTTAATTGCAACCAGCCATAATAGCTTTGAATGTTATTTCATACCATAATAAAACTGTCAATAACATCCACTTTCATACATATATTAGACTATAATATATTTTCTTTTGTTTTTCTGTTTATTTTCCCTTCCCAGCTATCATTACATTGACTTATTTCCATTGAAAGCAGGGAATTCAGATCACCTCATGGGAATTTTTTTGAGTGAATGTTCACACTTTCTGGTACTTGTTCTCTAGAGCTATTAACATTGTATAAAGATTACTTGCAGATGACAAAAAAAGGAACTTTCTATGTTATATTATACTGGAACCAATGACTCTAAATAGAACTTTAAAAAACAAAAATTGCCCCTTTACTTATCAATTGCTTTTTTTCTATTCTTTCCCTGCATCTCCTTTATTATCTTTGCTATTATCTTTCATTTTATCCTTCCTTTACCTTCTAAACCTTTTCTTGTCCAATGAGATAAAATTTTCATTTGCAAGTAATTTGACACTTGAATTGGATACATTAAAGGTTAACTAACAATTGTGTTCAAGGCAAAAATAAATTTGATTTATGCATGAAGCAACTTGATATGTAAAATGCATTTTTAAATTCTAGGTCATTTACAGCAGCAAATAATTGTCACTGAAACATATTATGTTGATGTTAAAAGGGATCTCAGAGAGTATATAGTCAAACCCTTTTCTTTTACATATGAAAACACATATGTAAATACATATGATGGATTGTGCTCCCCTGGAAAGAGGGTCATATTTTAAGTCACAAATTCTGACTGCATGATCTTGGCAAAATCACTTAACTTCCTCAGGCCTCTGAAAAGTGAGTGGAATTAACTAAATAATCTTTAATGCCTTTACTAACAATAATTATAGATCCTATAATCATAGGAACACCAAGGTCAAGATATGTTAACTGATATAACTGAGTTCACACAAGCTATTCGTGGCAAAGTTGAGACTAGTCTTAGGTATACTAACTCTAAATCCAACTCTCCATTGACTTCAATATTTATGAAAAAATGCTTGAATAAGGCATTATTATATATCATATAAGTGAGATTGTGTTGTACAAGGAAGTCTAGGTCAGAGAAAATATTCATATGGGGAACTTCCAGTATATTTACTCTCTTCACTGGTAAATATAAGTAATTTCTCTGGCACTACAGTCTTTATACAATGATACAGGGCTTTTAGAAGTTTAAAAACCTGATGTTGGTCACAGGAATGATTATATCTTTATCTAACCTACCTATCTATCTATCTATGTCAAATGCAGAAGTTGAAATTCAGTCTTCCCTTACTCCAAGATCAACTTCTATCCATGATGCCATGTTGCATTGCATGATATATGCATATATGAATGATGCACTAATTAATGTGTATGACATTTAATTATAAGTAAAATAATCTATGCATATTATTAGATATTTTATGTGTATTATAAAGAATTCACTTTTAAAAATAACACTTATTAAGAAGCAATAAAATACTGTATTAAATGTGTTGACTTGCAGTCAGATGACTTTAAATAAATATTCACTTAATCCCTATATGACATTAGGCAAGATATTTATCTTCTCCAGGTTCCTGTTTTCTTTTAGATCTACAGCTACTATAATTACATGATCTTACAGAGCCAACAGGTTGAACATAGGTAAATTTTTTGAAACAGGCAAAGTTTTATCTTGCTACTTCATAAGTTTCTTTTCCCTTTTGTTATTCCATTTTCTTTATCTACATTTTCTTCATATAGCTTCAACTTAGGAATATGGCACTTTCTAACTATCTAAGCAATTTTATTGTGATATTCCATCTAATAAGAATGCCATCAATTCAAAATTGCCTCTCCCAAATACTAAATACCTACCAACACTTATAAATAAGTTACTTTACCTAGCATCATTGAAATGAATGTGAGACAAGAAATAGGGACCTGAAAAATGCTTGTTGATTGGATGACTAACTAGTAGTAGTGAAAACATAACATGAAATTGAACTAAATTATCTAAAATATTGAAAACTGATAAATAAGTTTGATGTGCCAACATGTTTATATTTTGAAAGATATTTCATAAAACAAAATAAGCTCAAATTGTAACATTTGAAAATGCACATTTTCTTTTCAGATTCACTATTCTTTTTTAATTATTTATTTTTTTCATCCATATGCACATGTATATTTTTAAATTAAAAAATTTACTTCCACTCTTCCTTCCCACCACTCTCCCTTCAGTGGTGAAAAATCAGGTAAGCATTGTAAATGCATATTTTTGATAATCAGATTTACAGATTAGTCATTTTCAACATGAGGAATTAGGATGCAGGGAAAGAGATACATAAGAGATAATTTTTATTAAGGGTTCATGAGATTCTGATTGGTTGTTTTTATTCTGTTTTGTTTTGTTTTCCTTTGTTCTTCTTCCTCTGAATGGGATAATATTGTCCATAACTGCTCTAATACAGTTGTCCTAGAACTCTAAACTGCTGAGAGGAACTGCTTCCATCAAGGTTATTCATCTCACAATGTTATTGTTAATGTGTATGTAGTTCTCTTGGATCTGCTCCCCTCCCTCAGCATCAGATCCCATAATTCCTTCTATGCTTCTCTAGAGTATGTTTTTTATAGGAAAATAGTATTCCATAATATTCATATGACAAAATTTGTTCAATCATTGCTCAGTTGATGGCCATCTTTTCAAATTCCAATTCTTTGCTACTATTTAAAAAAGAGCTACCATAAATATTTTGGACTTTTTTCCAAAATATGGGACTTTTCCCAATTTTTATGATTTCCTCTCAATATAGGCCTAGAATTGGAATTGCTGGGTCAAAGGTATGAACAGTTTTATTGCTCTTTGAAGATAGCTCCATAATGTTCTCTATCTATAATATATTTTTAAATGCATGAGTGGAATTAACATAAATATCAGGTTTTTTTAATAAAATAGCAACAGCTTATATGCATCTCATAGAAACTAGATGAAATAATTAAATTAAATTAAATTACATGAAATGTCATAGAAAATTAATGTGCCTATAATAGAAAGGGGGAAATATGTTTTATCATATCTAATATGGTTTTGAAATCCAAAATATATCAACAATTAATAGATTATGTATACAATTATGTCTGGTTGTTTGTGTATAAATATACAAAGTATATCCATGAAAATTTCTATGTGTGTATACTCACAATAGTATTTACACACAGAAGAGGAGAGAAGTTTGGATAATCTTTATTTAGAGTTATAAACATATCAAAAAGCCATTTCTGAATGGATAAGGTTAAAGTAAATAAATAATTAGTTCTCAAGAGAAGAACTGAAAACTATTAACATGCTCCAAACCACCTATATTAAGAGAAATGCATTTGGAAATAACTATGTTGTTTCGCCTCACATCCTACAAATTGATAAAGATTGAAAAAGATGGGAATGGTCAATGTTGAATGATTCATGGAAAGACATACTGGTGCATTGTTAGTGAAGCTGTGAATCATTATAAAATTTTTGGAAAGCCATATGGCATAGCATGAGTCAAAGATTAAAATGTCCATGTATTTTGGTTAATCAATTCTATTACTTGGTTTATAAAAGAAAAAAAGTCCCATATACAGAAAAATCTTTATAGTACTAATTTTTGAGAGAGCAATGAATAATACTATTGTGTATGAAATAACAAATGTAATGAATATAAACATTGAAACACACATGGAATTGAAAATAATAATAATAATAATAATAATAATAATAATAACAATAATAATAATAATAGTAATGGTATTCAACTGGATATAGAAACCTAATTTTACTTTATTCTCACAAAAATCCTAAGTGTTGTTGTTATCATCATTATAATCCTCAGTAGGTAGGTGAAGAAACTGAGACTGAGAGGTTGAGTGACTTGCCCAGGGTTACACAGCTAGTAAATATCTGAGGATTCCTCTCTTAGTCATTCTAGTACATTCTAGCCCAGTACTCTACTCTATCCATTGAAATACCTAGTTGTATATATTACAGTTGCTACAATGTAATGTAATCCAAAGAAAACAATTTTCACAATGACTACAATAATGACAATTGAAATGACAATCATGCTAAAAGTGTTCTAAAATTATTTACAACAAGCATACCTAGAAATAAAATATATGAGAAGAAAACCCCTATGCCACAACTTTAGAGAGAAAGGAGATATACAGAATGATGTATATTGCACATATTTTCACTTTTTTGTTTAATCAATACATCATGATATTTTTCCTTTCCTGGGAAAATTATATTGAGGAAATTAATAAAAATGAAGTAGTTTTCTAATTCTAGGTCACTCAACCAACCTCTAAGTGCTCAGGCAACTTTTCAACATTATGCTTCAGAGCAGACACCACCTTGCCCTGAGAATGGAAACTCTTCATGAAGAATTTTCCACTTAAGTGAGATCACACATCCAATAAAAAAAACACAAAAACAAATAAACAGATTTTATTTATTTTTACTTGAAGGCATTCAGCTAGAATTTTATTACAGGCAACTTTTTGGGAACTTCATTTATGCAGAAAAAAATTGTCACGAATTTCCGATGGCTGAACATATCTATCATTAAATCAAGGCGGAGAAAAATCTCTCAAGAAATCAAAGGACGTAAAGTGTTACCAATCAACCAATATTTTCTAGGAGTATAGAAGATAGAACTTATCTGAAATGTAACAAAGAAGTATAGTGATTACAAGGAAGCTATTTTATTTCCAAAATACAGATCCAGTGTTGCTGATCCCTCCTTATTCTGCCTACAATGATTAGTGACTTGGTTCAATAGACCATTTAGAAGTTGCATATTATATTCAGAATATCATGAATGTAACCAATTTCAAATAATATATTTCCATAATTTTCTATTATTTTCCCATAATAAAATTCTTAAATGCATAAAATTAATACTAGGATAGCAATTTTATTAAAAATGAAACTGATTAAAATCATGTGAAAGAAAAATAAGGAACAATTTAGCAGATCAGGAATTGTACCAACTCTAAAATTCGAAGGCTGCATTTTGAAAAAATCAAATGCATAATTCCCTTCAATTGAGAATGAGTTGAGTTCCATAAATTCTTTTTTGTTTTCTTTACAAATAACAAGCAGTTGTGCTTTAGAAATGAATTCCTCTTGGAAGGAGTATCTTAAATCCAGTTCCCATGTAATAATGGAACTGGAAAATAAGAGATTAAGTGTTTAATTCTGGAAGAAAGGGTTTATTAATTATCACATGTATCTTCTACATATATAAATATATAAATAAATATAACATATAAATATATATATATATATATATATATATATATATAATTTTCAGAAATCTGGAAGAGGAGCATATTGTATTAGAATCAACCCTGATCTCATAATCAATCTATCTGCAAGAAACAAATATCACTGTATCAATAAAAGTTGTCTCAAATATTCAAATGACATTTTAAACAGCAATTATATTCTAGGTATATTGTTAAGTGATAGATATATGAAGAAAATGTAAAAAATAAAAAAATTCCTGGACTGAAGGACTTTGTATTCTACTTATTGAATCAGATCTTCACAAATTAGAAGTTACATAAGGAAGAGGAATAAACATTTATGATGAATCTACTATTGTACCAGGCACTATGCTATCCACCTTACAAGAAACTGTATCTTTACAATAACTCTGGGAGGGAAGCCTATTATTAACTCCATTTTATGAGGAAAACTGAGACAGAGAGGAGGTAAATGACTTGCCCAGGGTCACACACTCAGTAAATATCTGAGATCATATTTGAATTCCGGTCATCCTAACTCCGTATTCAGCTGTGCCACCTAGGTGCATGCTGCATGGTAAAAAACAATATCACTTTAATTGTAAGAGGATCTGGCTTCACATCAATAATCTCAAAACTAATAATATAAATATGAAAGAGTCTCATATTTTCAATATCCCAGGAAACTCTGTACAACTCTAAGTTTCAGGAAAATTGCTAAGAAAAACCTGAGTTCCACTTAATATTCTATACAATGGATTTTCTATACTGATGAAATCCCAATGGGAAAACCGAAGAAATGCCACTGGTGAAATTGCTCACATATTTCCACTCTCTACAACTCTATATATTTTTAAAATGATTCTATTATCTATTTTTCTGTAATGATGACACACAATGGTCAACTATGGTGATGTAACTTGCCCTTTTTAGAAATATTGAAATGTTATTTAAAAATGAATAGCAACACAAATCAGAAATTCTGATGGTTGCCTGACCTTTTTTACAGAACATTTAAATTGTGTGGTTAAATAATATGTCCAGTTTTTAAAATGGGGTAAAATCCAAAATCTATTGCTCATCAACTAGAACTTTTTCTTAATGTCCCAGACTTCAATCCCTTAACTATATAAGTTCGGAGATGGATATGCCTATATTTAGAAAGCAGTTTTGCCTTTTTAATTTGGACAAAATTAATTGTTCCTAAATATAGCTATACAGAATGTAGAGAACTGGCAAATTATGACTTTGTATTTTCAGAGCCCAACAGCCAAAATTATTGAATTTGCATAAGACTTTTAAAAGTACTACAGATAAAAATGCTTGTTTTTTGTTTACTTTTGCTTTTTAAAGACTTAAAAGTGGGGAATATGGGCAAGGACAAAGAGATATGCTCTTCTTAATGCATTATTATAAAACATCACCCAAATAGATTATAATTAAGCATAAACATTGTGATTTCAAAAATTACAGAAAAGTTACTGGGATGTACTGGTTTCCATCAGCTCAGAAAGCCTTAATTTGTCTGTCCCTTTCAGACAAAAGATTTTTTTGAAATCTAAAGTAAAAAGAAAACCAAAAAAATTACTGTTTTGTTTATATTGTTAATGGGAGTTATTTCTCAAGGGTTCTAGGAATTAGAGAACCATATAAAATTATTCTTCTTAAGTCAGGAGCCCATTGATCCTTCCAGCATTCAATTTATCAAACCAAGGTCTCAAGTTTCTCTTCCCTGACAACAAGTATTAGGTTACAAATCTTGGAGCTAAACTTTTTTGTCATGTACTAATCATATATCCATCACTGTTCCCTTTTTTTATTAAGATTCATGAGTCAGATTAATAAGACAAGATTGTGTCCATAGAAGAGAGAGGAAGCAAAACTTCTTATATTACCATCTAGTATGATACATGAAGGAAAGAGTTTCTAGTAGGAAGAAACCTTAGCAAAATGGAAAAGAGACTCTACTCTTTTCTTAGAGCTTCCCCTCTAAAGTGGCCTCCCCAAACTTTTTCTGCCAGCTCAGGTGATGTAAGTCTATTAACTTAATTTCCCTATAGGGAAACATAGGAGACAGAGTCATTGTTGTTGTCTGTGAAAGACACAGAAATTTTGTAGTATGGAGCCCATAATTCCACAATATGATACAAATGATAACAGATAACCATCAGGTAAAATGAGATGAAAATGAAGTAGGTGATCAATTGCAAAGAGTTTTCTATTTCCCTTCAATATTTGTTTAATGAGAAATAACTCCTCCAGCTCACAAATCTGTCTAGCCCTGGAGGTCACCTTAGGAAAGAAAAAAAATATAGAAACTCAATTATTTGCTCAATATATTTAGGGTCATAAATCTTTCCTAACCTGATGATTTGGAGAAAAACAAAATTAGGTAATGATATCTAGGTCTATGTCATTGCTATAAGATAGAGAATGCAAGGGCTAAATTTTAAGAAGTTGAATTATAATAAAAATATCATAGAATACCAGAGAGAAACTGAGAAAATCTGATACAGCTGAAAAACAAATGAGGAATCAATCTAGAAAAAGAATCATCTTTTAAAGATTTTTGCAGGGCAATGGGGTTAAGTGGCTTGCCCAAGGCCAGACAGCTAGGTAATTATTAAGTGTCTGAAGCCAGATTTGAACTCAGGTACCCCTTACTGCAGGGCCGGTGCTCTATCCACTGTGCAACCTAACCTCCCCTGAAAAAGGATCATTTTATTGAATAACTACTTTAAGAAGAAGGAAAGTGGTTTAAAATTTTCAAGAATGAAAAAATACTATAATAAAATCTATGAAATTTTCATACATGACAGTGATGATAATATGAAAATATCAAGAACTGTTAAGTTTTTAATTAAAAATGTGAAAAAATTGAGCTTATAAGGAAAAATTTTAAAGTCAAATCAGAGAGAAAAAAGTAGAACAAGAGATAGAAATGCTTCCTAGAACAATAAATTAATTGAAAAAGTAAAATCAAAATTTTGAATAAAAATACAAGGGATATTGGACAATGAATTGAAAAAAGCAAAAGGAAACACAATTGAAATAAATACTACAAAGTTTTACAAATAAGAATATGACTTGAAAATGGATGAGAATAAAAAAATCTAGGAACTATAATTATTGGGTAATGGTGGACAATCTAAATGCCAGATAAAAACTATGCAAGGAAAATTACTCAAATTATTGAAAGTGAAAGTCAAAAATATAGATTAAAAGAATATTCAGAAATTGAAAATAAATAAATAAATATTTACATCATTCAGCAAGAATTTGTTAAGCACTTATTAGAGGAAAGGTACTGTGCTAAATACATGGGATAATATAGTAAGAAAAGCAAAGATAATCATTGCCCACTAGCAACTTTCATTCTAATATGAGAAGCAACACAAAGTATAGCTGAAGAGGTAGAAGTGAAGGGAGGGGTGGGCAGGATAAGGTAAGATCACCAGGACATGAAGTGAAAGTTCAGACAGTCATAAGCAGATCTAGTAGATGAAAGATGATTGAATAGAGCAGTTCCTCATAATAGAAGTTCTATGAAAAAAATCACAAATATGAGAAGGGAATTACTAGGGTAGAGGGATGTACCAATTTGATTACAATTTCCCCAATAAAAGCATGGTCGGATTTTATCCTAAAATATTTAATAATATTTTGCCAAGAAATATCATTCCACATTGCAGAAAAATCACTTAAAACAGAGTTGGATTGTTTCTTATTTATGAAGAATCAAAGAAAAATTAAATTATGTTGGAAAAGAAAACAAATTTTTGTCCCCACCCAGAATCTCCTGTAAAGTAGAAAATAATAATCAATGAAAGAGGACAATTAAGAAAAAGAAACCAGAAGTGACAAGATCCACATACAAGCACCAAAAATAAGAGTTTTAAAATAAGGTTTACAAAGCAAAGAATGACTAAACAATAAAATGTTTTTGTTTCTAAAGCTAGACGCAGCTTATGAACATAGGAGTTTTTTATTTATACTTATTTATTGTTATTATTTATTTATTATTATTATTTTTGTTAAGAATACTCTTCCATTATTCTGAGAGATTTTAAAAGAACAGAGCAAACATCTTTGGGTCAATGAATCTAAGGAAAAAAACATAAGGAAGTTAAAATATATCCAGAGAGTATAAAGATGTTACTTTTTCTTTTAATAAAAGAATATGCTGCCTCCTTTGTCAGTAGGTTTTATTCTATTTCATCAGAAATAGGGGGAAATGTGTGAACCTAAATAGTTGGGGTTAGGAATGAGAAAGTAAAAGATCACTGGAAAAGGCTCATAATGACAATTGACTGGGAGGCTCTCAATTATTTCTCTTGCCTTAGAAAAGTGCAAAAGTAAGTCAAGTTCGTTGGAGAATGGTTCCATGGTATGTAGGATAGTAGATTTTGCTATTAAAGGCCTTTATGTCATCTTATGACCAGTTCGAATAAGCAGACTAGAAAAATTTAGATTCAAATCTAGACTTTTTGAGCAAATGAGATGAAATTTATAAAACCCTTAACACAGTTTCTGATATACAGTAAGTGCCCTATAAATGCTTAACCTTTTCCCCTTTCCAACCCTTACTTTTACTCAATAATACATTCTTCTTTCTCATTTTGATAAATTCATATGAAAAACATTATATCACTATAAATGATGATTTTAAAAAAGCAAGAAAAAGAACTGGGTCTTTCAACTTGGGTTTGCAAATTATTGCTACTGACTATAAATTCATATCCTTGGAAATATACATTTTTCAACATTCTAAGAACCATCAATCAATATGAAGTACCATCTTTAATCAAAAATCAGTTAAAATTGCTTTAGTAACAAAGCTGAGCTGCTAAAGAGCTCTCACTAAAATAGCAAATCAATCATTGTATATTATTTCAATTAAAACTTTTATATGTAAGGTTAGACAACCCTGAGTTAAAATATCAAATTTATGGTGAATTTCACACTTTTTATTTTTTAATGTTAAAAATTAATTATTTGTAAAAAAAAATAAGTAAAATTTTAAAAATTAAATATAACTTCTTCAGTTTGATGTATTTCTTACATGATAATATATTTTCTTTATGCATTTTATTTTTTGATATTTTTTCAAATATTATTTTATTTTCCAACTACATGTTATGAAAGTTTTTCAACATTCATCCATATACATATGGATATTTATGTTAAATATTTTTTCCACTCTACCTTCCCATTTGCTTCCCCATAGAGCCAAACAGTGAACATGTTAACAGGCTAATCATTAGGGAAAAGTCAACATGTTTACATATTAATAATTAAGGAAAAGAAAAAATATCATGAGATAGGAAAGCTATACATAAGAGAAATATTTTTTAAATGTTCATTCAGATCCTGTAGGGGTTTTGCTTGTTTGTTTGTTTTCTTTTCTTTTCTTTTTCTGGCTCTGGATAGGGATAGCCAGTGTCCTAGGTTGTCCTAACTCTCTGAACTACTGAGAGGAACTGCAGCCAAGAAGGCTGGTAAACTCATAATATTGTTTATAATATGTATAATTCCTCCTTCCATCAGCATCAATTCTTATAACTCATCCCATACTTCTCTAGTCTCTGACCATTCATGCCTTCTTATAGAACGATAATATCCGATAGCATTCATATACCATAATTTGTTTAGCCATTCTCAAAATGAAGGGCATCCTCTTTATTTCTAATTGTTTGCCATTACAAAAAGACCTTCTATGAAAATTTGGTACATGGGGTACTTTTCCCATTTTTTTTTATGATTTCATCTGGATAGGTCTAGAATTGGAATTGCTGAGTCAAACGGTATGACAAATTTTATTGCTCTTTGGACATAATTCGACATTCCTTTCCAAAAAGACTGAATCAGTTCACAACTCCACTAGAAATGCATTAATGTCCCAATCCTCCCACAATCTGTCTAACTTTGATCATTTTTCCTTTTCCTCATCTTAGTCAATCTGATAGGTGTGGAGTGGAACCTCATAGTTGTTTTAATATTGCATTTTTCTAATCAATATTTATTTGCAACACTTTTTCATATTATTATATTTTGCTTTAATTTCTTCATTTGAAAACTGTTTGTTCATATCATTTGACCATTTATCCATTAAGGAATTGCTTGTAACCTTACAAATTCGATGCAATTTTCTAAATATTTAAGAAATGAGACCTTTATCAGAATCCCAAGCAGTGAAAATTCTTTCCTAGCTTTCTGTTTTCTTTCTAACTTTGGTAGCATTGGTTTTATTGATGCAAAATTATTTAAATTAATATAGTCTAAATCATTCATTTTGCAATTCATAAAGTATTCTATTTATTGTCTATTTATTGTTTGATCATAATAGATAGAGTATTTCTTGGTGTATTAATTCATTTTTGGTGTAATCCTTTATATCTAAATCATGCGTATTTTTTGACCTGATTTTGGTATAAGCTGTGAGATGTGGGTCTATATCTAGTTTTCGTGATACTATTTTCCAGTTTTATGTTAAATAGTGAGTTCTTACCCTAGAAGATAATGATTTTACATTTGTCAAACAATAAATTAGTCATAATTTACTACTTTTTCTTGTAAAACTATCCTAATCCAATAATCCATTGCTCTGTTTCTTATTTTGTACCAGGGAGTTTTGATGACTACTACTTTAGAGTACAGTTAGAGTTAGGTCACCTTTCTTCAAAATTTTTTTTAATCAATTCCCTTGTTCTTCTTGACCTTTTGTTGCTCCAGATGAAGTTATTATGTTTTCTAACTCTAAAAAATTGTTTTTTGGGGGGTGGCTAGGTTGCCCAATGGATAGAGCACCAGCCCTGGAGTCAGGAGTACCCGAGTAAAATCCGGCCTCGGACACTTAATAATTACCTAGCTGTGTGGCCTTGGGCAAGCCACTTAAGCTCATTTGCCTTGCAAAAAAAACATAAAAATAATTGGGTTTCGGTTCATTGATTGGAGTGGCAATGAATAAGTAATTTAATTTGAGTAGAATTAATTTTTTCATATTAGCTTGATTTGACCATGAGCGATTAACATTTTTTTCCAATTCTTTAGATCTGACTCTATTTGTGTGAGAAGTGCTTTGGAATTGTGTTCATACAGTTTCTGGGTTTGCCTTGGAATATAGATTCCCAAGTTTTTAATGTTTTCTGCAGTTACTTTAATCAGAATTTCTCTTTCTATCTTTTGTTACTGGGTGTTGTAGTTCATACATAGAAATGCTAATGATTTATGTGGGTTTATTTTATATCCTGCTAAATTGAGGAATTCATTAATTGTTTGAAGGAATATTTATATAACTTTCTTGTGTTCTATAAGAATACCATCATATCATTTGCCAAGTTTGAAAGCTTTGCTTCCTGACTGCCAATTCTGATTCCATCAATTTCTTTTTCTTCTTTCTTGTTACTAAAGTTAACTTTTATAATTCAAATTGAATAGTAATGGTGATAATAAGCATTTTTGTTTAACTCTTGATCTTAATGGAAATGCTCTTATTTTATCCCCATTACATATAATATTTATTTATGATTTTAGGTAGATACTGATTATTTTAAGGAAAACTCCATTTATTCTTATACTTTCATGCATTTTAATAGGTATGGCTAATTTATCAGAAGCTTTTTCAGAATTTATTGAGGTAATCATATGTTTCTGATGGTTTTATTATTGATATGCTCAATTATGTTGATGTTTTTCTTAATATTGCCTACCTGGCATAAATCCTACCTGATCATGGTATATTATCCTAGTAATAACTTGCTGTAATCCCTTTGATAACATTTTATATAATATTTTTACATCAATGTTCACTAGGGAGATTGGTGTATAATTTTTTGTCTATTTTGGTTCATCTTCATTTAGGTATCATAACCACATTGGTGTCATAAAAGTAATTTGGCAAAATTCCTACTATTTTTTTAAATACTCTATGTATAATATGAATTAACTGCCACATAAATGTTTGATAAAATTCACGTATAAATTCATCTGAAGCTGGAGACTATCTTAGGGAGTTTATTGATGATTTCTTTAATGTCTTTTTTTCTGAAATGGGATCATTTACACATTTTATTTCATCTGTTAATTTGGACAGGTAATACTTTTGAAAATATTCCTCCATTTCACTCAAGTTTTCAAATTTATTGGTAGATATTTAAGCAAAATAGATCCAAATTATCTCTTTAACTTCTTCCTCATTAGTGGTTAATTAACCCTTTTCTGTTTTGATACTGGTAATTTGGTTATCTTCTTTCTTTTTTTTTCCTTTTTTTTTTTGTAAATCAGATTAACCAAAGGTTTTTCTAGGACTTTTACTTAATGAAACCAGCTTAGTTTAATTTATGAGACACGTTTATTTTTTTCTCAGGGTTATTAACCTCTCCCTTGATTTTCAGAAATTCTAATTTGATATTTATTATTTTTCTAACATTTGTAGTTGCACACCAAATTCACTGATCTTCTCTTTATCTATTTTATTCATATATGCATTTAAAGATAGAAAAATATACCCCCAAACTGCCTTGCTCGCATCCCATAAAATTTGGTATAATATCTCATTGTTATCATTTTATTGGATGAAATTAATAATTATTTCTATGATTTTCAGTTTTATACACTCATTCTTTAAAATTAAAGTATTTAGTTCCCCAATTAATTTTTAGTTTAAGCTTCCATGATTCTTTATTTCATGCATTTTTTGTATCATTATCTGAAAAGAATGCCTTTATTATTTCTGTTATTCTGTTTTTAATTACAAGGCTTTTATGCCCTAGGACACAGTCAATTTTGGTTTAGGTGCTATGTACTGCAGGAAGAAAAGGTATATTATTTTTTATCTCCACTGTTTTCTCCAACATATCTAAGTTTTCTTTTTTTCATCAATTCATTTTTTATTTTGTTTTATTCAATTTTATTAATTTCTTTTTTAATTAATGTTTCTACTTTTCATTTTAGTGGGGACTTAATTTTTTTTTCAAAAGTTGATTTTGAGTTTTGAGTATTAAAATTTTTTCTCTAATCTTACTTCCCTTCCCCCACCCCGCACAGAAGGCAATATGTGAAGGTTTACATTGTTTCCATCATATTCACTGATCCAAATTATGATGAGAGAGAAACTATATCCTTAAGGAAGACACATAAAGTAGAATTGATTTCAGAATCAAATAACAAGATATGAGTTCTTTTCTAAATTTAAGGTAATAGTCCTTGGTCTTTGTTCAAACTCCACAGTTGTTTCTCTGGATATAGATGGCATTCTCCATTGCAGAGAACCCCAAATTGTCCCTGATTGTTGCACTGATGGAATGAGTGATTCCTTCAAGTTTGATCATCACTCTCATGTTGCTGTTAGGGTGTAGAGTGTTTTTCTGGTTCTGCTCATCTCACTCAGCATCAGTTCATGCAAATCCCTCCTGGCTTCCCTGAATTCCCATCCCTGCAGGTTTTTAATAGAGGAATAGTGTTCCATGACATACATATGCCACAGTTTGCTACACCATTCACCAATTGAAGGACATTTACATAATTTCCAATTCTTTGCCACCAGAAACAGGGCTGCTATGAAAATTTTTGTGCAGATCATGTTTTTATCCTTTTTCTTCATCTCCTCAAGGAATACTAGTAGTGGCATTGCTGGATCAAAGGGTATGAATATTTTTGTTGCCCTTTGGGTGTAGTTCCAAATTTCTTTCCAGAAAGGTTGGATGAGTTCACAGATCCACCAACAATGTAATAGTGTCCCAGATTTCCCACAACCCTTCCAACAATGATCATAATCCTTTCTGGTCATATTGGGCAATCTGAGAAGTGTGAGGTGGTACCTCAGAGAAGCTTTACTTTGCATTTTTCTAATAATAAATGATTTAGAGCATTTTTTTATATGGCTATGGATTGCTTTGATTTCCTCATCTGTAAATTACCTTTGCATGTCCTTTGACCATTCATCAATTGGGGAATGGCTTTTTTTAAAAAAAAATATAACTCAGTTCTCTGTATATTTTAGAAATGAGTCCTTTTTCAGAAATATTAGTTGTAAACATTGTTTCCCAATTTACTACATTTCTTTTGGTCTTGGTTACAGTGTGTTTGTCTGTGTTGAAAACTTTTTAATTTAATGTTATTGAAATCATCTAGTTTCTTTTTAGTGAAGTTCTCTGTCTCTTCCTTAGTCATAAACTGCTTCCCTTTCCATAGATCTGACAGGTATACTAGTTCTTGATCTTCTAATTTGGTTATAGTATTTTTTATGTCTAAATCTTGTATCCATTTGGATCTTATATTGGTATAGGGTGTGAGGTGTTGTTGTAATCTAACTGTCTTCCATACTAACTTCCAATTTTCCCAACAGATTTTAACAAAGAGAGAGTTTTTATCCCAACAGTAGGACTCTTTATGTTTATCAAACAGCAGATTAATATAATGAATTCCTGCTATTGCACCTAGTCTATTCGACTGGTCCAGCACTCTATTTCTTAGCCAATACCAGACATTTTTGATGACTGATGTTTTATAATATAATTTTAGATCAGTGTTGGGGGCGGGGGAAGAGGCTTGGCGGTCGCTTAGAGGGGGAAACATAATCACCTTATAAGGGAATGTTACAGAACTCGGCCCCTCATTGAGTAAGAGTTCATGGGAGGGAGGACAGAGGGGATAAAAGTGTCTGCTGAGAGGTGGGGGGGAGCGGGAATGTGATCACAGAAGAATAAAGACTCATTACCCACCTCAGGCGCTCTGTCTGGTTCTTCCCCCATCAAAGAGTGGGGGCCGGAGGTACCCCGAAGACTCATCACGCGTTGGACTGGTGAGTAAGAGGACGGACTAGCATAAAGAAGCCGGCGTTGTAAATAAAAACCCGGCAGATCAGGCCCCCTTCTTTTGCACTTTTTTCACTAAATCTATGGGAATTCTTGACTTTTTATTTCTCCATATGAATTTACCTACCACTTTTTATAAATCATTGAAGTAGTTCTTTTGGAATTTTTATTGGTAGGGAACTAAACAGGTAGTTTAGTTTTGGTAGAAGTGTCATTTTTATTATAATAGCTTTATCTATCCATAAGCAGTTATTGTTTGCCAAGTTATTTAAGTCTCATTCAATTTGTGTGAGGAATGTTTTTTAATGTTTTTCAAAAAAGTTTCTGAGTCTGGGATTTCACTTTGTAGCTCTTCCTGATGTATCTTGCCAGTCACATATAGAAAAGTTGTGGATTTATCAGGGTTTATTTTATATTCTGCACTTTGCTAAAAAGAGTTAGGCAGAGTTCTATTTTCCCCATTTTCCCAAAGAGTTTATAAAGAATTGGAACCAATTGTTCCTTAAATGTTTGCTAGAATTCGCTTGTAAATCCATCAGGCCCTGGAGATTTTTTCTTAGGGAGTTCAATGAGGGCTTCTTGAATTTCTTTTTCTGAGATAGGGTTGTTTAGGTATTTAATCTCTTCTTCATTTAACCTGGTCATCTTATATTTTTGCAAATATTCATCCTATTCACTTAGATTGTCAAATTTATTGACATAAGTTAGGGCAAAATAATTACAAATTATTACTTTAATTTCCTCCTCATTGGTGGCAAGTTCACCTTTTTCATTTTTGATACTAGCAATTTCATTCACTTCTTTCTATTTTTTTAATCAAATTTACTAGAGGTTTGACAATTTTATTGGTTTTTTCACAAAAAAAAATGTTTGGTTTTACTTATTAATTGAGTAGTTTTTTTCACTTTTGATTTCTTTAATTTTTCCTCTAATATTTAGAATTCATAATTTGGTATTTTATTGGGGATTTTTAATTTGTCCTTTCTGTAATTGTTTTAGTTACATATTTAGTTCATTGATTTCCTTTCTCTAATTTTTTCATGTAAGCATTTAAAGATATAATATATCCCCTGACAGCCACTTTGAGTGAATTCCATAAGTTTGGGTATGTTGTTTCATTATTGCCATTATCTAGGAAAATACTTAATTCTTTCTATAATTTGTTGTTTGATCTTGTCATTATTTAAAATGAGGCCATTCTGTTTACAATTAGTTCTTAGTCTATATCTCCCTGTTCCAATAATACATATGATTTTTATTGCATTGTGATCTGAGAAAGATGTATTCACTGTTTCTTCCTTTCTGCAGTTGATCATTAGGTTTTTATGTCCTAGTACATGGTCAATTTTTGTGTAAGTGCCATGTACTACAGAGAAAAAGGTATATTCAATTCTATCCCCATTCAATTTCCTCCATAAATCTATTATATATAGTATTTTCCTATGATTCTATTTACCTCCTTACCATCTTTCCTCTTTATTTTATGATTTGGTTCATCTAGATCTGAGAGTGGGAAGTTGAGGTCTCCCACTAGTAGAGTTTTGCTGTCTATGTCTTTCTGTAGTTCTTTCACTTTCTCCTCTAAGACTTTGGATGCTATCACAATGGGTGCACTTATATTCAGTATTGAAATCACTTTATTATCTATGGTACTTTTTAAGAGGATAAATTTTCCTTCCTTATCTGTTTGAATGCTATTTTTTCAGCTCCTTTGTCTGAGATAAGGATTGCTACTCCTGCTTTTTTCACTTCAGCTAATGCAAAATATATTTTCCTCCATCCTTTTACCTTTACTCTATATGTATCTCTCTGCTTCAAATGAGTCTCTTGTAAGGAACATATTGTAGGATGCTGGTTTTTAATCCACTCTGCTATTCACTTATTTTTTAAGGGATATTTCATCCCATTTACCTTCAAAGTTACAATACTAAGTCTTTATTGACGTCCATGCTATCCTTCTGTTTTTATTTCCCCCTTCACCCCTTATCCGTATTCCCCAGTATTTGGTTTCTGAATACCACCCCCTTCAGTGTGTTTGCCCTCCAATATCTTCCCCTCCCCTTTCTTTCACCCTTTAACATTTTCCCTTCCCTTCCTACTCTTAGTTCCCCTTTTTTCTTCCCCCTCCCTTTCTCGTTCCCCCCCTCCACTTTTCCCACTTTTAATAATTGAAAGGTTAGTTTTGTTTTTTTTAAGTTATCTGAGTAGTGTGTAAGTTTACTCTAAGCCATGTCTGATGAGAAGAAGATTCAGGGTGTTTCTCATCTCCTCCCTTCTTCAAATCTATTACCATAGGTCTTTTGTAGTGCTTGATGTAATGTGATTCATCCACATTCAATACCCTTCCTCTTCCTTTCTCCTTCCTTTCCTCCGTTTTAAGGAGGAAGTGTTTTTAAATCATTCCAAGTCAAAGAACATTCTGAGTATCCATCACTTCTAGTTAAGTATATTCTATCCAACAGAGTTGAAATTCTTGAGAGTTATTAGCGTCACTCTCCTAACTAGAGTTATAGCCAGTTTCATCCCATTGAATATATCATGAATGTCCATCACTTCTGACTAGGTATAATTTTCTCTGTTAAAGGTACAATTTTCAAGAGTTATGAGAATCTTTTTCCTAAGCTAGGATATAGCCAGTCTCAACTTATTAGATAGCAGGTTTTTTTTTCTTTACCCCACCTCCTTTTTTTTGTTTCTTATTTTTTAATTTATTTTTTATTCTCATTTTGTATAAATGTATTTTTACATTGATAAAATATTCTTGTTTAAAAGTAAACAAAATACCCCACCACCCCATAAATATAGATAGACTTGCTTGGGCAAAAAAAAGTAAAGGGGAGAGAAAAGAATTAAAATTAAAAAAGATAATAGTAATAATTATAGGTATGGCCAGGTGGCGCAATGGACAAAGCACCAGCCCTGGAGCCACGAGCACCAGAGTCCATATCCAGCCTCAAAAACCAAACAATCACCCAGACATGTGACATGAAAGCCACCCGATCCCCACTGCCCTGCAAAAACCAAAAAGAAGGA